>NW_028301681.1:0-155324 GCF_051225735.1 Oryctolagus cuniculus
ACCCCTGACGGAGTATTAATGCCGAGTCACGGCTCTGCTAGCAGATGAGTAGTATTAATACTGAGTCACCTTTGACCCCTGCCGGAGTATTAATGCCGAGTCACGGCTCTGATAGCAGAGTATTATTCATACTGAGTTACCTTTGACCCCTGCCGGAGTATTAATGCTGAGTCACCTTTGACCCCTGCCGGAGTATTAATGCCGAGTCACGGCTCTGCTAGCAGAGTATTATTAATACTGAGTCACCTTTGACCCCTGCCGGAGTATTAATGCCGAGTCACGGCTCTGCTAGCAGAGTATTATTAATACTGAGTCACCTTTGACCCCTGCCGGAGTATTAATGCCGAGTCACGGCTCAGCTAACAGAGTATTATTAATGCTGAGTCACCTTTGACCCCTGCCGGAGTATTAATACTGAGTCACCATTGACCCCTGCCGGAGTATTAATGCCGAGTCACGGCTCTGCTAGCAGAGTATTATTAATACTGAGTCACCTTTGACCCCTGCCGGAGTATTAATGCCGAGTCACGGCTCTGCTAGCAGATGAGTAGTATTAATACTGAGTCACCTTTGACCCCTGCTGGAGTATTAATGCTGAGTCACCTTTGACCCCTGCCGGAGTATTAATGCCGAGTCACGGCTCTGCTAGCAGAGTATTATTAATACTGAGTCACCTTTGACCCCTGCCGGAGTATTAATGCTGAGTCAGCTTTGACCCCTGACGGAGTATTAATGCCGAGTCACGGCTCTGCTAGCAGAGTATTATTAATACTGAGTCACCTTTGACCCCTGCCGGAGTATTAATGCTGAGTCAGCTTTGACCCCTGCCGGAGTATTAATGCCGAGTCACGGCTCTGCTAGCAGATGAGTAGTATTAATACTGAGTCACCTTTGACCCCTGCTGGAGTATTAATGCTGAGTCACCTTTGACCCCTGCCGGAGTATTAATGCCGAGTCACGGCTCTGCTAGCAGAGTATTATTAATACTGAGTCACCTTTGACCCCTGCCGGAGTATTAATGCCGAGTCACGGCTCTGCTAACAGAATATTATTAATACTGAGTCACCTTTGACCCCTGCTGGAGTATTAATGCCGAGTCAAAGCTCTGCTAGCAGATGAGTATTATTAATACTGAGTCACCTTTGACCCCTGCCGGAGTATTAATGCTGAGTCAGCTTTGACCCCTGACGGAGTATTAATGCCGAGTCACGGCTCTGCTAGCAGACTATTATTAATACTGAGTCACCTTTGACCCCTGCCGGAGTATTAATGCTGAGTCAGCTTTGACCCCTGACGGAGTATTAATGCCGAGTCACGGCTCTGCTAGCAGAGTATTATTAATACTGAGTCACCTTTGACCCCTGCCGGAGTATTAATGCCGAGTCACGGCTCTGCTAGCAGAGTATTATTAATACTGAGTCACCTTTGACCCCTGCCGGAGTATTAATGCTGAGTCAGCTTTGACCCCTGACGGAGTATTAATGCCGAGTCACGGCTCTGCTAGCAGAGTATTATTAATACTGAGTCACCTTTGACCCCTGCCGGAGTATTAATGCTGAGTCAGCTTTGACCCCTGCCGGAGTATTAATGCCGAGTCACGGCTCTGCTAGCAGATGAGTAGTATTAATACTGAGTCACCTTTGACCCCTGCTGGAGTATTAATACTGAGTCACCTTTGACCCCTGCCGGAGTATTAATGCCGAGTCACGGCTCTGCTAGCAGAGTATTATTAATACTGAGTCACCTTTGACCCCTGCCGGAGTATTAATGCTGAGTCAGCTTTGACCCCTGACGGAGTATTAATGCCGAGTCACGGCTCTGCTAGCAGAGTATTATTAATACTGAGTCACCTTTGACCCCTGCCGGAGTATTAATGCTGAGTCAGCTTTGACCCCTGCCGGAGTATTAATGCCGAGTCACGGCTCTGCTAGCAGATGAGTAGTATTAATACTGAGTCACCTTTGACCCCTGCTGGAGTATTAATGCTGAGTCACCTTTGACCCCTGCCGGAGTATTAATGCCGAGTCACGGCTCTGCTAGCAGAGTATTATTAATACTGAGTCACCTTTGACCCCTGCCGGAGTATTAATGCCGAGTCACGGCTCTGCTAACAGAATATTATTAATACTGAGTCACCTTTGACCCCTGCTGGAGTATTAATGCCGAGTCAAAGCTCTGCTAGCAGATGAGTAGTATTAATACTGAGTCACCTTTGACCCCTGCTGGAGTATTAATACTGAGTCACCTTTGACCCCTGCCGGAGTATTAATGCCGAGTCACGGCTCTGCTAGCAGAGTATTATTAATACTGAGTCACCTTTGACCCCTGCCGGAGTATTAATGCTGAGTCAGCTTTGACCCCTGACGGAGTATTAATGCCGAGTCACGGCTCTGCTAGCAGAGTATTATTAATACTGAGTCACCTTTGACCCCTGCCGGAGTATTAATGCTGAGTCAGCTTTGACCCCTGCCGGAGTATTAATGCCGAGTCACGGCTCTGCTAGCAGATGAGTAGTATTAATACTGAGTCACCTTTGACCCCTGCTGGAGTATTAATGCTGAGTCACCTTTGACCCCTGCCGGAGTATTAATGCCGAGTCACGGCTCTGCTAGCAGAGTATTATTAATACTGAGTCACCTTTGACCCCTGCCGGAGTATTAATGCCGAGTCACGGCTCTGCTAACAGAATATTATTAATACTGAGTCACCTTTGACCCCTGCTGGAGTATTAATGCCGAGTCAAAGCTCTGCTAGCAGATGAGTATTATTAATACTGAGTCACCTTTGACCCCTGCTGGAGTATTAATACTGAGTCACCTTTGACCCCTGCCGGAGTATTAATGCCGAGTCACGGCTCTGCTAGCAGAGTATTATTAATACTGAGTCACCTTTGACCCCTGCCGGAGTATTAATGCTGAGTCAGCTTTGACCCCTGACGGAGTATTAATGCCGAGTCACGGCTCTGCTAGCAGAGTATTATTAATACTGAGTCACCTTTGACCCCTGCCGGAGTATTAATGCTGAGTCAGCTTTGACCCCTGCCGGAGTATTAATGCCGAGTCACGGCTCTGCTAGCAGATGAGTAGTATTAATACTGAGTCACCTTTGACCCCTGCTGGAGTATTAATGCTGAGTCACCTTTGACCCCTGCCGGAGTATTAATGCCGAGTCACGGCTCTGCTAGCAGAGTATTATTAATACTGAGTCACCTTTGACCCCTGCCGGAGTATTAATGCCGAGTCACGGCTCTGCTAACAGAATATTATTAATACTGAGTCACCTTTGACCCCTGCTGGAGTATTAATGCCGAGTCAAAGCTCTGCTAGCAGATGAGTATTATTAATACTGAGTCACCTTTGACCCCTGCTGGAGTATTAATACTGAGTCACCATTGACCCCTGCCGGAGTATTAATGCCGAGTCACGGCTCTGCTAGCAGAGTATTATTAATACTGAGTCACCTTTGACCCCTGCCGGAGTATTAATGCTGAGTCAGCTTTGACCCCTGCCGGAGTATTAATGCCGAGTCACGGCTCTGCTAGCAGATGAGTAGTATTAATACTGAGTCACCTTTGACCCCTGCTGGAGTATTAATACTGAGTCACCATTGACCCCTGCCGGAGTATTAATGCCGAGTCACGGCTCTGCTAGCAGAGTATTATTAATACTGAGTCACCTTTGACCCCTGCCGGAGTATTAATGCCGAGTCACGGCTCTGCTAACAGAATATTATTAATACTGAGTCACCTTTGACCCCTGCTGGAGTATTAATGCTGAGTCACCTTTGACCCCTGCCGGAGTATTAATGCCGAGTCACGGCTCTGCTAGCAGAGTATTATTAATACTGAGTCACCTTTGACCCCTGCCGGAGTATTAATGCTGAGTCAGCTTTGACCCCTGACGGAGTATTAATGCCGAGTCACGGCTCTGCTAGCAGAGTATTATTAATACTGAGTCACCTTTGACCCCTGCCGGAGTATTAATGCTGAGTCAGCTTTGACCCCTGCCGGAGTATTAATGCCGAGTCACGGCTCTGCTAGCAGATGAGTAGTATTAATACTGAGTCACCTTTGACCCCTGCTGGAGTATTAATGCTGAGTCACCTTTGACCCCTGCCGGAGTATTAATGCCGAGTCACGGCTCTGCTAGCAGAGTATTATTAATACTGAGTCACCTTTGACCCCTGCCGGAGTATTAATGCCGAGTCACGGCTCTGCTAACAGAATATTATTAATACTGAGTCACCTTTGACCCCTGCTGGAGTATTAATGCCGAGTCAAAGCTCTGCTAGCAGATGAGTATTATTAATACTGAGTCACCTTTGACCCCTGCTGGAGTATTAATACTGAGTCACCATTGACCCCTGCCGGAGTATTAATGCCGAGTCACGGCTCTGCTAGCAGAGTATTATTAATACTGAGTCACCTTTGACCCCTGCCGGAGTATTAATGCTGAGTCAGCTTTGACCCCTGCCGGAGTATTAATGCCGAGTCACGGCTCTGCTAGCAGATGAGTAGTATTAATACTGAGTCACCTTTGACCCCTGCTGGAGTATTAATGCTGAGTCACCTTTGACCCCTGCCGGAGTATTAATGCCGAGTCACGGCTCTGCTAGCAGAGTATTATTAATACTGAGTCACCTTTGACCCCTGCCGGAGTATTAATGCCGAGTCACGGCTCTGCTAACAGAATATTATTAATACTGAGTCACCTTTGACCCCTGCTGGAGTATTAATGCCGAGTCAAAGCTCTGCTAGCAGATGAGTATTATTAATACTGAGTCACCTTTGACCCCTGCCGGAGTATTAATGCTGAGTCAGCTTTGACCCCTGACGGAGTATTAATGCCGAGTCACGGCTCTGCTAGCAGACTATTATTAATACTGAGTCACCTTTGACCCCTGCCGGAGTATTAATGCTGAGTCAGCTTTGACCCCTGACGGAGTATTAATGCCGAGTCACGGCTCTGCTAGCAGAGTATTATTAATACTGAGTCACCTTTGACCCCTGCCGGAGTATTAATGCCGAGTCACGGCTCTGCTAGCAGAGTATTATTAATACTGAGTCACCTTTGACCCCTGCCGGAGTATTAATGCTGAGTCAGCTTTGACCCCTGACGGAGTATTAATGCCGAGTCACGGCTCTGCTAGCAGAGTATTATTAATACTGAGTCACCTTTGACCCCTGCCGGAGTATTAATGCTGAGTCAGCTTTGACCCCTGCCGGAGTATTAATGCCGAGTCACGGCTCTGCTAGCAGATGAGTAGTATTAATACTGAGTCACCTTTGACCCCTGCTGGAGTATTAATACTGAGTCACCATTGACCCCTGCCGGAGTATTAATGCCGAGTCACGGCTCTGCTAGCAGAGTATTATTAATACTGAGTCACCTTTGACCCCTGCCGGAGTATTAATGCCGAGTCACGGCTCTGCTAACAGAATATTATTAATACTGAGTCACCTTTGACCCCTGCTGGAGTATTAATGCCGAGTCAAAGCTCTGCTAGCAGATGAGTATTATTAATACTGAGTCACCTTTGACCCCTGCCGGAGTATTAATGCTGAGTCAGCTTTGACCCCTGACGGAGTATTAATGCCGAGTCACGGCTCTGCTAGCAGACTATTATTAATACTGAGTCACCTTTGACCCCTGCCGGAGTATTAATGCTGAGTCAGCTTTGACCCCTGACGGAGTATTAATGCCGAGTCACGGCTCTGCTAGCAGAGTATTATTAATACTGAGTCACCTTTGACCCCTGCCGGAGTATTAATGCCGAGTCACGGCTCTGATAGCAGAGTATTATTCATACTGAGTTACCTTTGACCCCTGCCGGAGTATTAATGCTGAGTCACCTTTGACCCCTGCCGGAGTATTAATGCCGAGTCACGGCTCTGCTAGCAGAGTATTATTAATACTGAGTCACCTTTGACCCCTGCCGGAGTATTAATGCCGAGTCACGGCTCTGCTAGCAGAGTATTATTAATACTGAGTCACCTTTGACCCCTGCCGGAGTATTAATACTGAGTCACCATTGACCCCTGCCGGAGTATTAATGCCGAGTCACGGCTCTGCTAGCAGAGTATTATTAATACTGAGTCACCTTTGACCCCTGCCGGAGTATTAATGCCGAGTCACGGCTCTGCTAACAGAATATTATTAATACTGAGTCACCTTTGACCCCTGCTGGAGTATTAATGCCGAGTCAAAGCTCTGCTAGCAGATGAGTATTATTAATACTGAGTCACCTTTGACCCCTGCCGGAGTATTAATGCTGAGTCAGCTTTGACCCCTGACGGAGTATTAATGCCGAGTCACGGCTCTGCTAGCAGACTATTATTAATACTGAGTCACCTTTGACCCCTGCCGGAGTATTAATGCTGAGTCAGCTTTGACCCCTGACGGAGTATTAATGCCGAGTCACGGCTCTGCTAGCAGAGTATTATTAATACTGAGTCACCTTTGACCCCTGCCGGAGTATTAATGCCGAGTCACGGCTCTGATAGCAGAGTATTATTCATACTGAGTTACCTTTGACCCCTGCCGGAGTATTAATGCTGAGTCACCTTTGACCCCTGCCGGAGTATTAATGCCGAGTCACGGCTCTGCTAGCAGAGTATTATTAATACTGAGTCACCTTTGACCCCTGCCGGAGTATTAATGCCGAGTCACGGCTCTGCTAACAGAATATTATTAATACTGAGTCACCTTTGACCCCTGCTGGAGTATTAATGCCGAGTCAAAGCTCTGCTAGCAGATGAGTATTATTAATACTGAGTCACCTTTGACCCCTGCTGGAGTATTAATACTGAGTCACCATTGACCCCTGCCGGAGTATTAATGCCGAGTCACGGCTCTGCTAGCAGAGTATTATTAATACTGAGTCACCTTTGACCCCTGCCGGAGTATTAATGCTGAGTCAGCTTTGACCCCTGCCGGAGTATTAATGCCGAGTCACGGCTCTGCTAGCAGATGAGTAGTATTAATACTGAGTCACCTTTGACCCCTGCTGGAGTATTAATGCTGAGTCACCTTTGACCCCTGCCGGAGTATTAATGCCGAGTCACGGCTCTGCTAGCAGAGTATTATTAATACTGAGTCACCTTTGACCCCTGCCGGAGTATTAATGCCGAGTCACGGCTCTGCTAACAGAATATTATTAATACTGAGTCACCTTTGACCCCTGCTGGAGTATTAATGCCGAGTCAAAGCTCTGCTAGCAGATGAGTATTATTAATACTGAGTCACCTTTGACCCCTGCTGGAGTATTAATACTGAGTCACCATTGACCCCTGCCGGAGTATTAATGCCGAGTCACGGCTCTGCTAGCAGAGTATTATTAATACTGAGTCACCTTTGACCCCTGCCGGAGTATTAATGCTGAGTCAGCTTTGACCCCTGCCGGAGTATTAATGCCGAGTCACGGCTCTGCTAGCAGATGAGTAGTATTAATACTGAGTCACCTTTGACCCCTGCTGGAGTATTAATACTGAGTCACCATTGACCCCTGCCGGAGTATTAATGCCGAGTCACGGCTCTGCTAGCAGAGTATTATTAATACTGAGTCACCTTTGACCCCTGCCGGAGTATTAATGCCGAGTCACGGCTCTGCTAACAGAATATTATTAATACTGAGTCACCTTTGACCCCTGCTGGAGTATTAATGCTGAGTCACCTTTGACCCCTGCCGGAGTATTAATGCCGAGTCACGGCTCTGCTAGCAGAGTATTATTAATACTGAGTCACCTTTGACCCCTGCCGGAGTATTAATGCTGAGTCAGCTTTGACCCCTGACGGAGTATTAATGCCGAGTCACGGCTCTGCTAGCAGAGTATTATTAATACTGAGTCACCTTTGACCCCTGCCGGAGTATTAATGCTGAGTCAGCTTTGACCCCTGCCGGAGTATTAATGCCGAGTCACGGCTCTGCTAGCAGATGAGTAGTATTAATACTGAGTCACCTTTGACCCCTGCTGGAGTATTAATGCTGAGTCACCTTTGACCCCTGCCGGAGTATTAATGCCGAGTCACGGCTCTGCTAGCAGAGTATTATTAATACTGAGTCACCTTTGACCCCTGCCGGAGTATTAATGCCGAGTCACGGCTCTGCTAACAGAATATTATTAATACTGAGTCACCTTTGACCCCTGCTGGAGTATTAATGCCGAGTCAAAGCTCTGCTAGCAGATGAGTATTATTAATACTGAGTCACCTTTGACCCCTGCTGGAGTATTAATACTGAGTCACCATTGACCCCTGCCGGAGTATTAATGCCGAGTCACGGCTCTGCTAGCAGAGTATTATTAATACTGAGTCACCTTTGACCCCTGCCGGAGTATTAATGCTGAGTCAGCTTTGACCCCTGCCGGAGTATTAATGCCGAGTCACGGCTCTGCTAGCAGATGAGTAGTATTAATACTGAGTCACCTTTGACCCCTGCTGGAGTATTAATACTGAGTCACCATTGACCCCTGCCGGAGTATTAATGCCGAGTCACGGCTCTGCTAGCAGAGTATTATTAATACTGAGTCACCTTTGACCCCTGCCGGAGTATTAATGCCGAGTCACGGCTCTGCTAACAGAATATTATTAATACTGAGTCACCTTTGACCCCTGCTGGAGTATTAATGCCGAGTCAAAGCTCTGCTAGCAGATGAGTATTATTAATACTGAGTCACCTTTGACCCCTGCCGGAGTATTAATGCTGAGTCAGCTTTGACCCCTGACGGAGTATTAATGCCGAGTCACGGCTCTGCTAGCAGACTATTATTAATACTGAGTCACCTTTGACCCCTGCCGGAGTATTAATGCTGAGTCAGCTTTGACCCCTGACGGAGTATTAATGCCGAGTCACGGCTCTGCTAGCAGAGTATTATTAATACTGAGTCACCTTTGACCCCTGCCGGAGTATTAATGCCGAGTCACGGCTCTGATAGCAGAGTATTATTCATACTGAGTTACCTTTGACCCCTGCCGGAGTATTAATGCTGAGTCACCTTTGACCCCTGCCGGAGTATTAATGCCGAGTCACGGCTCTGCTAGCAGAGTATTATTAATACTGAGTCACCTTTGACCCCTGCCGGAGTATTAATGCCGAGTCACGGCTCTGCTAGCAGATGAGTAGTATTAATACTGAGTCACCTTTGACCCCTGCCGGAGTATTAATGCCGAGTCACGGCTCAGCTAACAGAGTATTATTAATGCTGAGTCACCTTTGACCCCTGCCGGAGTATTAATACTGAGTCACCATTGACCCCTGCCGGAGTATTAATGCCGAGTCACGGCTCTGCTAGCAGAGTATTATTAATACTGAGTCACCTTTGACCCCTGCCGGAGTATTAATGCCGAGTCACGGCTCAGCTAACAGAGTATTATTAATGCTGAGTCACCTTTGACCCCTGCCGGAGTATTAATACTGAGTCACCATTGACCCCTGCCGGAGTATTAATGCCGAGTCACGGCTCTGCTAGCAGAGTATTATTAATACTGAGTCACCTTTGACCCCTGCCGGAGTATTAATGCCGAGTCACGGCTCTGCTAGCAGATGAGTAGTATTAATACTGAGTCACCTTTGACCCCTGCTGGAGTATTAATGCTGAGTCACCTTTGACCCCTGCCGGAGTATTAATGCCGAGTCACGGCTCTGCTAGCAGAGTATTATTAATACTGAGTCACCTTTGACCCCTGCCGGAGTATTAATGCTGAGTCAGCTTTGACCCCTGACGGAGTATTAATGCCGAGTCACGGCTCTGCTAGCAGAGTATTATTAATACTGAGTCACCTTTGACCCCTGCCGGAGTATTAATGCTGAGTCAGCTTTGACCCCTGCCGGAGTATTAATGCCGAGTCACGGCTCTGCTAGCAGATGAGTAGTATTAATACTGAGTCACCTTTGACCCCTGCTGGAGTATTAATGCTGAGTCACCTTTGACCCCTGCCGGAGTATTAATGCCGAGTCACGGCTCTGCTAGCAGAGTATTATTAATACTGAGTCACCTTTGACCCCTGCCGGAGTATTAATGCCGAGTCACGGCTCTGCTAACAGAATATTATTAATACTGAGTCACCTTTGACCCCTGCTGGAGTATTAATGCCGAGTCAAAGCTCTGCTAGCAGATGAGTATTATTAATACTGAGTCACCTTTGACCCCTGCCGGAGTATTAATGCTGAGTCAGCTTTGACCCCTGACGGAGTATTAATGCCGAGTCACGGCTCTGCTAGCAGACTATTATTAATACTGAGTCACCTTTGACCCCTGCCGGAGTATTAATGCTGAGTCAGCTTTGACCCCTGACGGAGTATTAATGCCGAGTCACGGCTCTGCTAGCAGAGTATTATTAATACTGAGTCACCTTTGACCCCTGCCGGAGTATTAATGCCGAGTCACGGCTCTGCTAGCAGAGTATTATTAATACTGAGTCACCTTTGACCCCTGCCGGAGTATTAATGCTGAGTCAGCTTTGACCCCTGACGGAGTATTAATGCCGAGTCACGGCTCTGCTAGCAGAGTATTATTAATACTGAGTCACCTTTGACCCCTGCCGGAGTATTAATGCTGAGTCAGCTTTGACCCCTGCCGGAGTATTAATGCCGAGTCACGGCTCTGCTAGCAGATGAGTAGTATTAATACTGAGTCACCTTTGACCCCTGCTGGAGTATTAATACTGAGTCACCATTGACCCCTGCCGGAGTATTAATGCCGAGTCACGGCTCTGCTAGCAGAGTATTATTAATACTGAGTCACCTTTGACCCCTGCCGGAGTATTAATGCCGAGTCACGGCTCTGCTAACAGAATATTATTAATACTGAGTCACCTTTGACCCCTGCTGGAGTATTAATGCCGAGTCAAAGCTCTGCTAGCAGATGAGTATTATTAATACTGAGTCACCTTTGACCCCTGCCGGAGTATTAATGCTGAGTCAGCTTTGACCCCTGACGGAGTATTAATGCCGAGTCACGGCTCTGCTAGCAGACTATTATTAATACTGAGTCACCTTTGACCCCTGCCGGAGTATTAATGCTGAGTCAGCTTTGACCCCTGACGGAGTATTAATGCCGAGTCACGGCTCTGCTAGCAGAGTATTATTAATACTGAGTCACCTTTGACCCCTGCCGGAGTATTAATGCCGAGTCACGGCTCTGATAGCAGAGTATTATTCATACTGAGTTACCTTTGACCCCTGCCGGAGTATTAATGCTGAGTCACCTTTGACCCCTGCCGGAGTATTAATGCCGAGTCACGGCTCTGCTAGCAGAGTATTATTAATACTGAGTCACCTTTGACCCCTGCCGGAGTATTAATGCTGAGTCAGCTTTGACCCCTGCCGGAGTATTAATGCTGAGTCAGCTTTGACCCCTGACGGAGTATTAATGCCGAGTCACGGCTCTGCTAGCAGAGTATTATTAATACTGAGTCACCTTTGACCCCTGCCGGAGTATTAATGCTGAGTCAGCTTTGACCCCTGCCGGAGTATTAATGCCGAGTCACGGCTCTGCTAGCAGATGAGTAGTATTAATACTGAGTCACCTTTGACCCCTGCTGGAGTATTAATACTGAGTCACCTTTGACCCCTGCCGGAGTATTAATGCCGAGTCACGGCTCTGCTAGCAGAGTATTATTAATACTGAGTCACCTTTGACCCCTGCCGGAGTATTAATGCTGAGTCAGCTTTGACCCCTGACGGAGTATTAATGCCGAGTCACGGCTCTGCTAGCAGAGTATTATTAATACTGAGTCACCTTTGACCCCTGCCGGAGTATTAATGCTGAGTCAGCTTTGACCCCTGCCGGAGTATTAATGCCGAGTCACGGCTCTGCTAGCAGATGAGTAGTATTAATACTGAGTCACCTTTGACCCCTGCCGGAGTATTAATGCTGAGTCAGCTTTGACCCCTGACGGAGTATTAATGCCGAGTCACGGCTCTGCTAGCAGAGTATTATTAATACTGAGTCACCTTTGACCCCTGCCGGAGTATTAATGCCGAGTCACGGCTCTGCTAACAGAATATTATTAATACTGAGTCACCTTTGACCCCTGCTGGAGTATTAATGCCGAGTCAAAGCTCTGCTAGCAGATGAGTATTATTAATACTGAGTCACCTTTGACCCCTGCCGGAGTATTAATGCTGAGTCAGCTTTGACCCCTGACGGAGTATTAATGCCGAGTCACGGCTCTGCTAGCAGACTATTATTAATACTGAGTCACCTTTGACCCCTGCCGGAGTATTAATGCTGAGTCAGCTTTGACCCCTGACGGAGTATTAATGCCGAGTCACGGCTCTGCTAGCAGAGTATTATTAATACTGAGTCACCTTTGACCCCTGCCGGAGTATTAATGCCGAGTCACGGCTCTGATAGCAGAGTATTATTCATACTGAGTTACCTTTGACCCCTGCCGGAGTATTAATGCTGAGTCACCTTTGACCCCTGCCGGAGTATTAATGCCGAGTCACGGCTCTGCTAGCAGAGTATTATTAATACTGAGTCACCTTTGACCCCTGCCGGAGTATTAATGCTGAGTCAGCTTTGACCCCTGCCGGAGTATTAATGCTGAGTCAGCTTTGACCCCTGACGGAGTATTAATGCCGAGTCACGGCTCTGCTAGCAGAGTATTATTAATACTGAGTCACCTTTGACCCCTGCCGGAGTATTAATGCTGAGTCAGCTTTGACCCCTGCCGGAGTATTAATGCCGAGTCACGGCTCTGCTAGCAGATGAGTAGTATTAATACTGAGTCACCTTTGACCCCTGCTGGAGTATTAATACTGAGTCACCTTTGACCCCTGCCGGAGTATTAATGCCGAGTCACGGCTCTGCTAGCAGAGTATTATTAATACTGAGTCACCTTTGACCCCTGCCGGAGTATTAATGCTGAGTCAGCTTTGACCCCTGACGGAGTATTAATGCCGAGTCACGGCTCTGCTAGCAGAGTATTATTAATACTGAGTCACCTTTGACCCCTGCCGGAGTATTAATGCTGAGTCAGCTTTGACCCCTGCCGGAGTATTAATGCCGAGTCACGGCTCTGCTAGCAGATGAGTAGTATTAATACTGAGTCACCTTTGACCCCTGCCGGAGTATTAATGCTGAGTCAGCTTTGACCCCTGACGGAGTATTAATGCCGAGTCACGGCTCTGCTAGCAGAGTATTATTAATACTGAGTCACCTTTGACCCCTGCCGGAGTATTAATGCCGAGTCACGGCTCTGCTAACAGAATATTATTAATACTGAGTCACCTTTGACCCCTGCTGGAGTATTAATGCCGAGTCAAAGCTCTGCTAGCAGATGAGTATTATTAATACTGAGTCACCTTTGACCCCTGCCGGAGTATTAATGCTGAGTCAGCTTTGACCCCTGACGGAGTATTAATGCCGAGTCACGGCTCTGCTAGCAGACTATTATTAATACTGAGTCACCTTTGACCCCTGCCGGAGTATTAATGCTGAGTCAGCTTTGACCCCTGACGGAGTATTAATGCCGAGTCACGGCTCTGCTAGCAGAGTATTATTAATACTGAGTCACCTTTGACCCCTGCCGGAGTATTAATGCCGAGTCACGGCTCTGATAGCAGAGTATTATTCATACTGAGTTACCTTTGACCCCTGCCGGAGTATTAATGCTGAGTCACCTTTGACCCCTGCCGGAGTATTAATGCCGAGTCACGGCTCTGCTAGCAGAGTATTATTAATACTGAGTCACCTTTGACCCCTGCCGGAGTATTAATGCCGAGTCACGGCTCAGCTAACAGAGTATTATTAATGCTGAGTCACCTTTGACCCCTGCCGGAGTATTAATACTGAGTCACCATTGACCCCTGCCGGAGTATTAATGCCGAGTCACGGCTCTGCTAGCAGAGTATTATTAATACTGAGTCACCTTTGACCCCTGCCGGAGTATTAATGCTGAGTCAGCTTTGACCCCTGACGGAGTATTAATGCCGAGTCACGGCTCTGCTAGCAGAGTATTATTAATACTGAGTCACCTTTGACCCCTGCCGGAGTATTAATGCTGAGTCAGCTTTGACCCCTGCCGGAGTATTAATGCCGAGTCAGCTTTGACCCCTGACGGAGTATTAATGCCGAGTCACGGCTCTGCTAGCAGAGTATTATTAATACTGAGTCACCTTTGACCCCTGCCGGAGTATTAATGCTGAGTCAGCTTTGACCCCTGCCGGAGTATTAATGCCGAGTCACGGCTCTGCTAGCAGATGAGTAGTATTAATACTGAGTCACCTTTGACCCCTGCTGGAGTATTAATACTGAGTCACCTTTGACCCCTGCCGGAGTATTAATGCCGAGTCACGGCTCTGCTAGCAGAGTATTATTAATACTGAGTCACCTTTGACCCCTGCCGGAGTATTAATGCTGAGTCAGCTTTGACCCCTGACGGAGTATTAATGCCGAGTCACGGCTCTGCTAGCAGAGTATTATTAATACTGAGTCACCTTTGACCCCTGCCGGAGTATTAATGCTGAGTCAGCTTTGACCCCTGCCGGAGTATTAATGCCGAGTCACGGCTCTGCTAGCAGATGAGTAGTATTAATACTGAGTCACCTTTGACCCCTGCCGGAGTATTAATGCTGAGTCAGCTTTGACCCCTGACGGAGTATTAATGCCGAGTCACGGCTCTGCTAGCAGAGTATTATTAATACTGAGTCACCTTTGACCCCTGCCGGAGTATTAATGCCGAGTCACGGCTCTGCTAACAGAATATTATTAATACTGAGTCACCTTTGACCCCTGCTGGAGTATTAATGCCGAGTCAAAGCTCTGCTAGCAGATGAGTATTATTAATACTGAGTCACCTTTGACCCCTGCCGGAGTATTAATGCTGAGTCAGCTTTGACCCCTGACGGAGTATTAATGCCGAGTCACGGCTCTGCTAGCAGACTATTATTAATACTGAGTCACCTTTGACCCCTGCCGGAGTATTAATGCTGAGTCAGCTTTGACCCCTGACGGAGTATTAATGCCGAGTCACGGCTCTGCTAGCAGAGTATTATTAATACTGAGTCACCTTTGACCCCTGCCGGAGTATTAATGCCGAGTCACGGCTCTGATAGCAGAGTATTATTCATACTGAGTTACCTTTGACCCCTGCCGGAGTATTAATGCTGAGTCACCTTTGACCCCTGCCGGAGTATTAATGCCGAGTCACGGCTCTGCTAGCAGAGTATTATTAATACTGAGTCACCTTTGACCCCTGCCGGAGTATTAATGCCGAGTCACGGCTCAGCTAACAGAGTATTATTAATGCTGAGTCACCTTTGACCCCTGCCGGAGTATTAATGCCGAGTCACGGCTCTGCTAGCAGAGTATTATTAATGCTGAGTCACCTTTGACCCCTGCCGGAGTATTAATGCCGAGTCACGGCTCTGCTAGCAGAGTATTATTAATACTGAGTCACCTTTGACCCCTGCCGGAGTATTAATGCTGAGTCAGCTTTGACCCCTGACGGAGTATTAATGCCGAGTCACGGCTCTGCTAGCAGAGTATTATTAATACTGAGTCACCTTTGACCCCTGCCGGAGTATTAATGCTGAGTCAGCTTTGACCCCTGACGGAGTATTAATGCCGAGTCACGGCTCTGCTAGCAGAGTATTATTAATACTGAGTCACCTTTGACCCCTGCCGGAGTATTAATGCCGAGTCACGGCTCTGATAGCAGAGTATTATTCATACTGAGTTACCTTTGACCCCTGCCGGAGTATTAATGCTGAGTCACCTTTGACCCCTGCCGGAGTATTAATGCCGAGTCACGGCTCTGCTAGCAGAGTATTATTAATACTGAGTCACCTTTGACCCCTGCCGGAGTATTAATGCCGAGTCACGGCTCTGCTAGCAGAGTATTATTAATACTGAGTCACCTTTGACCCCTGCCGGAGTATTAATGCCGAGTCACGGCTCTGCTAACAGAATATTATTAATACTGAGTCACCTTTGACCCCTGCTGGAGTATTAATGCCGAGTCAAAGCTCTGCTAGCAGATGAGTATTATTAATACTGAGTCACCTTTGACCCCTGCCGGAGTATTAATGCTGAGTCAGCTTTGACCCCTGACGGAGTATTAATGCCGAGTCACGGCTCTGCTAGCAGACTATTATTAATACTGAGTCACCTTTGACCCCTGCCGGAGTATTAATGCTGAGTCAGCTTTGACCCCTGACGGAGTATTAATGCCGAGTCACGGCTCTGCTAGCAGAGTATTATTAATACTGAGTCACCTTTGACCCCTGCCGGAGTATTAATGCCGAGTCACGGCTCTGATAGCAGAGTATTATTCATACTGAGTTACCTTTGACCCCTGCCGGAGTATTAATGCTGAGTCACCTTTGACCCCTGCCGGAGTATTAATGCCGAGTCACGGCTCTGCTAGCAGAGTATTATTAATACTGAGTCACCTTTGACCCCTGCCGGAGTATTAATGCCGAGTCACGGCTCAGCTAACAGAGTATTATTAATGCTGAGTCACCTTTGACCCCTGCCGGAGTATTAATGCCGAGTCACGGCTCTGCTAGCAGAGTATTATTAATGCTGAGTCACCTTTGACCCCTGCCGGAGTATTAATGCCGAGTCACGGCTCTGCTAGCAGAGTATTATTAATACTGAGTCACCTTTGACCCCTGCCGGAGTATTAATGCTGAGTCAGCTTTGACCCCTGACGGAGTATTAATGCCGAGTCACGGCTCTGCTAGCAGAGTATTATTAATACTGAGTCACCTTTGACCCCTGCCGGAGTATTAATGCTGAGTCAGCTTTGACCCCTGACGGAGTATTAATGCCGAGTCACGGCTCTGCTAGCAGAGTATTATTAATACTGAGTCACCTTTGACCCCTGCCGGAGTATTAATGCCGAGTCACGGCTCTGATAGCAGAGTATTATTCATACTGAGTTACCTTTGACCCCTGCCGGAGTATTAATGCTGAGTCACCTTTGACCCCTGCCGGAGTATTAATGCCGAGTCACGGCTCTGCTAGCAGAGTATTATTAATACTGAGTCACCTTTGACCCCTGCCGGAGTATTAATGCCGAGTCACGGCTCAGCTAACAGAGTATTATTAATGCTGAGTCACCTTTGACCCCTGCCGGAGTATTAATGCCGAGTCACGGCTCTGCTAACAGAATATTATTAATACTGAGTCACCTTTGACCCCTGCTGGAGTATTAATGCCGAGTCAAAGCTCTGCTAGCAGATGAGTATTATTAATACTGAGTCACCTTTGACCCCTGCCGGAGTATTAATGCTGAGTCAGCTTTGACCCCTGACGGAGTATTAATGCCGAGTCACGGCTCTGCTAGCAGAGTATTATTAATACTGAGTCACCTTTGACCCCTGCCGGAGTATTAATGCTGAGTCAGCTTTGACCCCTGACGGAGTATTAATGCCGAGTCACGGCTCTGCTAGCAGAGTATTATTAATACTGAGTCACCTTTGACCCCTGCCGGAGTATTAATGCCGAGTCACGGCTCTGATAGCAGAGTATTATTCATACTGAGTTACCTTTGACCCCTGCCGGAGTATTAATGCTGAGTCACCTTTGACCCCTGCCGGAGTATTAATGCCGAGTCACGGCTCTGCTAGCAGAGTATTATTAATACTGAGTCACCTTTGACCCCTGCCGGAGTATTAATGCCGAGTCACGGCTCAGCTAACAGAGTATTATTAATGCTGAGTCACCTTTGACCCCTGCCGGAGTATTAATGCCGAGTCACGGCTCTGCTAGCAGAGTATTATTAATGCTGAGTCACCTTTGACCCCTGCCGGAGTATTAATGCCGAGTCACGGCTCTGCTAGCAGAGTATTATTAATGCTGAGTCACCTTTGACCCCTGCCGGAGTATTAATGCCGAGTCACGGCTCTGCTAGCAGAGTATTATTAATGCTGAGTCACCTTTGACCCCTGCCGGAGTATTAATGCCGAGTCACGGCTCTGCTAGCAGAGTATTATTAATACTGAGTCACCTTTGACCCCTGCCGGAGTATTAATGCTGAGTCAGCTTTGACCCCTGACGGAGTATTAATGCCGAGTCACGGCTCTGCTAGCAGAGTATTATTAATACTGAGTCACCTTTGACCCCTGCCGGAGTATTAATGCTGAGTCAGCTTTGACCCCTGACGGAGTATTAATGCCGAGTCACGGCTCTGCTAGCAGAGTATTATTAATACTGAGTCACCTTTGACCCCTGCCGGAGTATTAATGCCGAGTCACGGCTCTGATAGCAGAGTATTATTCATACTGAGTTACCTTTGACCCCTGCCGGAGTATTAATGCTGAGTCACCTTTGACCCCTGCCGGAGTATTAATGCCGAGTCACGGCTCTGCTAGCAGAGTATTATTAATACTGAGTCAGCTTTGACCCCTGCCGGAGTATTAATGCCGAGTCACGGCTCAGCTAACAGAGTATTATTAATGCTGAGTCACCTTTGACCCCTGCCGGAGTATTAATGCCGAGTCACGGCTCTGCTAACAGAATATTATTAATACTGAGTCACCTTTGACCCCTGCTGGAGTATTAATGCCGAGTCAAAGCTCTGCTAGCAGATGAGTATTATTAATACTGAGTCACCTTTGACCCCTGCCGGAGTATTAATGCTGAGTCAGCTTTGACCCCTGACGGAGTATTAATGCCGAGTCACGGCTCTGCTAGCAGAGTATTATTAATGCTGAGTCACCTTTGACCCCTGCCGGAGTATTAATGCTGAGTCAGCTTTGACCCCTGACGGAGTATTAATGCCGAGTCACGGCTCTGCTAGCAGAGTATTATTAATACTGAGTCACCTTTGACCCCTGCCGGAGTATTAATGCCGAGTCACGGCTCTGATAGCAGAGTATTATTCATACTGAGTTACCTTTGACCCCTGCCGGAGTATTAATGCTGAGTCACCTTTGACCCCTGCCGGAGTATTAATGCCGAGTCACGGCTCTGCTAGCAGAGTATTATTAATACTGAGTCACCTTTGACCCCTGCCGGAGTATTAATGCCGAGTCACGGCTCAGCTAACAGAGTATTATTAATGCTGAGTCACCTTTGACCCCTGCTGGAGTATTAATGCCGAGTCAAAGCTCTGCTAGCAGATGAGTATTATTAATACTGAGTCACCTTTGACCCCTGCCGGAGTATTAATGCTGAGTCAGCTTTGACCCCTGACGGAGTATTAATGCCGAGTCACGGCTCTGCTAGCAGAGTATTATTAATACTGAGTCACCTTTGACCCCTGCCGGAGTATTAATGCTGAGTCAGCTTTGACCCCTGCCGGAGTATTAATGCCGAGTCACGGCTCTGCTAGCAGATGAGTAGTATTAATACTGAGTCACCTTTGACCCCTGCTGGAGTATTAATACTGAGTCACCATTGACCCCTGCCGGAGTATTAATGCCGAGTCACGGCTCTGCTAGCAGAGTATTATTAATACTGAGTCACCTTTGACCCCTGCCGGAGTATTAATGCCGAGTCACGGCTCTGCTAACAGAATATTATTAATACTGAGTCACCTTTGACCCCTGCTGGAGTATTAATGCCGAGTCAAAGCTCTGCTAGCAGATGAGTATTATTAATACTGAGTCACCTTTGACCCCTGCCGGAGTATTAATGCTGAGTCAGCTTTGACCCCTGACGGAGTATTAATGCCGAGTCACGGCTCTGCTAGCAGAATATTATTAATACTGAGTCACCTTTGACCCCTGCCGGAGTATTAATGCCGAGTCACGGCTCTGCTAGCAGATGAGTAGTATTAATACTGAGTCACCTTTGACCCCTGCCGGAGTATTAATGCTGAGTCAGCTTTGACCCCTGCCGGAGTATTAATGCCGAGTCACGGCTCTGCTAGCAGATGAGTAGTATTAATACTGAGTCACCTTTGACCCCTGCCGGAGTATTAATGCTGAGTCAGCTTTGACCCCTGCCGGAGTATTAATGCCGAGTCACGGCTCTGCTAGCAGAGTATTATTAATACTGAGTCACCTTTGACCCCTGCCGGAGTATTAATGCCGAGTCACGGCTCTGCTAGCAGACTATTATTAATACTGAGTCACCTTTGACCCCTGCCGGAGTATTAATGCTGAGTCAGCTTTGACCCCTGACGGAGTATTAATGCCGAGTCACGGCTCTGCTAGCAGAGTATTATTAATACTGAGTCACCTTTGACCCCTGCCGGAGTATTAATGCTGAGTCAGCTTTGACCCCTGACGGAGTATTAATGCCGAGTCACGGCTCTGCTAGCAGAGTATTATTAATACTGAGTCACCTTTGACCCCTGCCGGAGTATTAATGCCGAGTCACGGCTCTGATAGCAGAGTATTATTCATACTGAGTTACCTTTGACCCCTGCCGGAGTATTAATGCTGAGTCACCTTTGACCCCTGCCGGAGTATTAATGCCGAGTCACGGCTCTGCTAGCAGAGTATTATTAATACTGAGTCACCTTTGACCCCTGCCGGAGTATTAATGCCGAGTCACGGCTCAGCTAACAGAGTATTATTAATGCTGAGTCAGCTTTGACCCCTGCCGGAGTATTAATGCCGAGTCACGGCTCTGCTAGCAGAATATTATTAATACTGAGTCACCTTTGACCCCTGCCGGAGTATTAATGCCGAGTCACGGCTCAGCTAACAGAGTATTATTAATGCTGAGTCACCTTTGACCCCTGCCGGAGTATTAATGCCGAGTCACGGCTCTGCTAGCAGAATATTATTAATACTGAGTCACCTTTGACCCCTGCCGGAGTATTAATGCTGAGTCAGCTTTGACCCCTGACGGAGTATTAATGCCGAGTCACGGCTCTGCTAGCAGAGTATTATTAATACTGAGTCACCTTTGACCCCTGCCGGAGTATTAATGCTGAGTCAGCTTTGACCCCTGACGGAGTATTAATGCCGAGTCACGGCTCTGCTAGCAGAGTATTATTAATACTGAGTCACCTTTGACCCCTGCCGGAGTATTAATGCCGAGTCACGGCTCTGATAGCAGAGTATTATTCATACTGAGTTACCTTTGACCCCTGCCGGAGTATTAATGCTGAGTCACCTTTGACCCCTGCCGGAGTATTAATGCCGAGTCACGGCTCTGCTAGCAGAGTATTATTAATACTGAGTCACCTTTGACCCCTGCCGGAGTATTAATGCCGAGTCACGGCTCTGCTAGCAGATGAGTAGTATTAATACTGAGTCACCTTTGACCCCTGCCGGAGTATTAATGCTGAGTCACCTTTGACCCCTGCCGGAGTATTAATGCCGAGTCACGGCTCTGCTAACAGAATATTATTAATACTGAGTCACCTTTGACCCCTGCTGGAGTATTAATGCCGAGTCAAAGCTCTGCTAGCAGATGAGTATTATTAATACTGAGTCACCTTTGACCCCTGCCGGAGTATTAATGCTGAGTCAGCTTTGACCCCTGCCGGAGTATTAATGCCGAGTCACGGCTCTGCTAGCAGAGTATTATTAATACTGAGTCACCTTTGACCCCTGCCGGAGTATTAATGCCGAGTCACGGCTCTGATAGCAGAGTATTATTCATACTGAGTTACCTTTGACCCCTGCCGGAGTATTAATGCTGAGTCACCTTTGACCCCTGCCGGAGTATTAATGCCGAGTCACGGCTCTGCTAGCAGAGTATTATTAATACTGAGTCACCTTTGACCCCTGCCGGAGTATTAATGCCGAGTCACGGCTCTGCTAGCAGAGTATTATTAATACTGAGTCACCTTTGACCCCTGCCGGAGTATTAATGCCGAGTCACGGCTCTGCTAGCAGATGAGTAGTATTAATACTGAGTCACCTTTGACCCCTGCCGGAGTATTAATGCTGAGTCACCTTTGACCCCTGCCGGAGTATTAATGCCGAGTCACGGCTCTGCTAACAGAATATTATTAATACTGAGTCACCTTTGACCCCTGCTGGAGTATTAATGCCGAGTCAAAGCTCTGCTAGCAGATGAGTATTATTAATACTGAGTCACCTTTGACCCCTGCCGGAGTATTAATGCCGAGTCACGGCTCTGCTAGCAGAGTATTATTAATACTGAGTCACCTTTGACCCCTGCCGGAGTATTAATGCCGAGTCACGGCTCTGATAGCAGAGTATTATTCATACTGAGTTACCTTTGACCCCTGCCGGAGTATTAATGCTGAGTCACCTTTGACCCCTGCCGGAGTATTAATGCCGAGTCACGGCTCTGCTAGCAGAGTATTATTAATACTGAGTCACCTTTGACCCCTGCCGGAGTATTAATGCCGAGTCACGGCTCTGCTAGCAGAGTATTATTAATACTGAGTCACCTTTGACCCCTGCCGGAGTATTAATGCCGAGTCACGGCTCAGCTAACAGAGTATTATTAATGCCGAGTCAAAGCTCTGCTAGCAGATGAGTATTATTAATACTGAGTCACCTTTGACCCCTGCCGGAGTATTAATGCTGAGTCAGCTTTGACCCCTGACGGAGTATTAATGCCGAGTCACGGCTCTGCTAGCAGACTATTATTAATACTGAGTCACCTTTGACCCCTGCCGGAGTATTAATGCTGAGTCAGCTTTGACCCCTGACGGAGTATTAATGCCGAGTCACGGCTCTGCTAGCAGAGTATTATTAATACTGAGTCACCTTTGACCCCTGCCGGAGTATTAATGCCGAGTCACGGCTCTGCTAGCAGATGAGTAGTATTAATACTGAGTCACCTTTGACCCCTGCCGGAGTATTAATGCTGAGTCACGGCTCTGCTAGCAGAATATTATTAATACTGAGTCACCTTTGACCCCTGCCGGAGTATTAATGCCGAGTCACGGCTCTGCTAGCAGATGAGTAGTATTAATACTGAGTCACCTTTGACCCCTGCCGGAGTATTAATGCTGAGTCACCTTTGACCCCTGCCGGAGTATTAATGCCGAGTCACGGCTCTGCTAACAGAATATTATTAATACTGAGTCACCTTTGACCCCTGCTGGAGTATTAATGCCGAGTCAAAGCTCTGCTAGCAGATGAGTATTATTAATACTGAGTCACCTTTGACCCCTGCCGGAGTATTAATGCTGAGTCAGCTTTGACCCCTGACGGAGTATTAATGCCGAGTCACGGCTCTGCTAGCAGACTATTATTAATACTGAGTCACCTTTGACCCCTGCCGGAGTATTAATGCTGAGTCAGCTTTGACCCCTGACGGAGTATTAATGCCGAGTCACGGCTCTGCTAGCAGAGTATTATTAATACTGAGTCACCTTTGACCCCTGCCGGAGTATTAATGCTGAGTCAGCTTTGACCCCTGCCGGAGTATTAATGCCGAGTCACGGCTCTGCTAGCAGATGAGTAGTATTAATACTGAGTCACCTTTGACCCCTGCCGGAGTATTAATGCTGAGTCACCTTTGACCCCTGCCGGAGTATTAATGCCGAGTCACGGCTCTGCTAACAGAATATTATTAATACTGAGTCACCTTTGACCCCTGCTGGAGTATTAATGCCGAGTCAAAGCTCTGCTAGCAGATGAGTATTATTAATACTGAGTCACCTTTGACCCCTGCCGGAGTATTAATGCTGAGTCAGCTTTGACCCCTGACGGAGTATTAATGCCGAGTCACGGCTCTGCTAGCAGACTATTATTAATACTGAGTCACCTTTGACCCCTGCCGGAGTATTAATGCTGAGTCAGCTTTGACCCCTGACGGAGTATTAATGCCGAGTCACGGCTCTGCTAGCAGAGTATTATTAATACTGAGTCACCTTTGACCCCTGCCGGAGTATTAATGCCGAGTCACGGCTCTGCTAGCAGATGAGTAGTATTAATACTGAGTCACCTTTGACCCCTGCTGGAGTATTAATGCTGAGTCACCTTTGACCCCTGCCGGAGTATTAATGCCGAGTCACGGCTCTGCTAGCAGAGTATTATTAATGCTGAGTCACCTTTGACCCCTGCCGGAGTATTAATGCCGAGTCACGGCTCTGCTAGCAGAGTATTATTAATACTGAGTCACCTTTGACCCCTGCCGGAGTATTAATGCTGAGTCAGCTTTGACCCCTGACGGAGTATTAATGCCGAGTCACGGCTCTGCTAGCAGAGTATTATTAATACTGAGTCACCTTTGACCCCTGCCGGAGTATTAATGCTGAGTCAGCTTTGACCCCTGACGGAGTATTAATGCCGAGTCACGGCTCTGCTAGCAGAGTATTATTAATACTGAGTCACCTTTGACCCCTGCCGGAGTATTAATGCCGAGTCACGGCTCTGATAGCAGAGTATTATTCATACTGAGTTACCTTTGACCCCTGCCGGAGTATTAATGCTGAGTCACCTTTGACCCCTGCCGGAGTATTAATGCCGAGTCACGGCTCTGCTAGCAGAGTATTATTAATACTGAGTCACCTTTGACCCCTGCCGGAGTATTAATGCCGAGTCACGGCTCAGCTAACAGAGTATTATTAATGCTGAGTCACCTTTGACCCCTGCCGGAGTATTAATGCCGAGTCACGGCTCTGCTAACAGAATATTATTAATACTGAGTCACCTTTGACCCCTGCTGGAGTATTAATGCCGAGTCAAAGCTCTGCTAGCAGATGAGTATTATTAATACTGAGTCACCTTTGACCCCTGCCGGAGTATTAATGCTGAGTCAGCTTTGACCCCTGACGGAGTATTAATGCCGAGTCACGGCTCTGCTAGCAGAGTATTATTAATACTGAGTCACCTTTGACCCCTGCCGGAGTATTAATGCTGAGTCAGCTTTGACCCCTGACGGAGTATTAATGCCGAGTCACGGCTCTGCTAGCAGAGTATTATTAATACTGAGTCACCTTTGACCCCTGCCGGAGTATTAATGCCGAGTCACGGCTCTGATAGCAGAGTATTATTCATACTGAGTTACCTTTGACCCCTGCCGGAGTATTAATGCTGAGTCACCTTTGACCCCTGCCGGAGTATTAATGCCGAGTCACGGCTCTGCTAGCAGAGTATTATTAATACTGAGTCACCTTTGACCCCTGCCGGAGTATTAATGCCGAGTCACGGCTCAGCTAACAGAGTATTATTAATGCTGAGTCACCTTTGACCCCTGCCGGAGTATTAATGCCGAGTCACGGCTCTGCTAGCAGAGTATTATTAATGCTGAGTCACCTTTGACCCCTGCCGGAGTATTAATGCCGAGTCACGGCTCTGCTAGCAGAGTATTATTAATGCTGAGTCACCTTTGACCCCTGCCGGAGTATTAATGCCGAGTCACGGCTCTGCTAGCAGAGTATTATTAATGCTGAGTCACCTTTGACCCCTGCCGGAGTATTAATGCCGAGTCACGGCTCTGCTAGCAGAGTATTATTAATACTGAGTCACCTTTGACCCCTGCCGGAGTATTAATGCTGAGTCAGCTTTGACCCCTGACGGAGTATTAATGCCGAGTCACGGCTCTGCTAGCAGAGTATTATTAATACTGAGTCACCTTTGACCCCTGCCGGAGTATTAATGCTGAGTCAGCTTTGACCCCTGACGGAGTATTAATGCCGAGTCACGGCTCTGCTAGCAGAGTATTATTAATACTGAGTCACCTTTGACCCCTGCCGGAGTATTAATGCCGAGTCACGGCTCTGATAGCAGAGTATTATTCATACTGAGTTACCTTTGACCCCTGCCGGAGTATTAATGCTGAGTCACCTTTGACCCCTGCCGGAGTATTAATGCCGAGTCACGGCTCTGCTAGCAGAGTATTATTAATACTGAGTCAGCTTTGACCCCTGCCGGAGTATTAATGCCGAGTCACGGCTCAGCTAACAGAGTATTATTAATGCTGAGTCACCTTTGACCCCTGCCGGAGTATTAATGCCGAGTCACGGCTCTGCTAACAGAATATTATTAATACTGAGTCACCTTTGACCCCTGCTGGAGTATTAATGCCGAGTCAAAGCTCTGCTAGCAGATGAGTATTATTAATACTGAGTCACCTTTGACCCCTGCCGGAGTATTAATGCTGAGTCAGCTTTGACCCCTGACGGAGTATTAATGCCGAGTCACGGCTCTGCTAGCAGAGTATTATTAATGCTGAGTCACCTTTGACCCCTGCCGGAGTATTAATGCCGAGTCACGGCTCTGCTAACAGAATATTATTAATACTGAGTCACCTTTGACCCCTGCTGGAGTATTAATGCCGAGTCAAAGCTCTGCTAGCAGATGAGTATTATTAATACTGAGTCACCTTTGACCCCTGCTGGAGTATTAATACTGAGTCACCATTGACCCCTGCCGGAGTATTAATGCCGAGTCACGGCTCTGCTAGCAGAGTATTATTAATACTGAGTCACCTTTGACCCCTGCTGGAGTATTAATGCTGAGTCACCTTTGACCCCTGCCGGAGTATTAATGCCGAGTCACGGCTCTGCTAGCAGAGTATTATTAATACTGAGTCACCTTTGACCCCTGCCGGAGTATTAATGCCGAGTCACGGCTCTGCTAACAGAATATTATTAATACTGAGTCACCTTTGACCCCTGCTGGAGTATTAATGCCGAGTCAAAGCTCTGCTAGCAGATGAGTATTATTAATACTGAGTCACCTTTGACCCCTGCTGGAGTATTAATACTGAGTCACCATTGACCCCTGCCGGAGTATTAATGCCGAGTCACGGCTCTGCTAGCAGAGTATTATTAATACTGAGTCACCTTTGACCCCTGCCGGAGTATTAATGCTGAGTCAGCTTTGACCCCTGCCGGAGTATTAATGCCGAGTCACGGCTCTGCTAGCAGATGAGTAGTATTAATACTGAGTCACCTTTGACCCCTGCTGGAGTATTAATACTGAGTCACCTTTGACCCCTGCCGGAGTATTAATGCCGAGTCACGGCTCTGCTAGCAGAGTATTATTAATACTGAGTCACCTTTGACCCCTGCCGGAGTATTAATGCTGAGTCAGCTTTGACCCCTGACGGAGTATTAATGCCGAGTCACGGCTCTGCTAGCAGAGTATTATTAATACTGAGTCACCTTTGACCCCTGCCGGAGTATTAATGCTGAGTCAGCTTTGACCCCTGCCGGAGTATTAATGCCGAGTCACGGCTCTGCTAGCAGATGAGTAGTATTAATACTGAGTCACCTTTGACCCCTGCTGGAGTATTAATGCTGAGTCACCTTTGACCCCTGCCGGAGTATTAATGCCGAGTCACGGCTCTGCTAGCAGAGTATTATTAATACTGAGTCACCTTTGACCCCTGCCGGAGTATTAATGCCGAGTCACGGCTCTGCTAACAGAATATTATTAATACTGAGTCACCTTTGACCCCTGCTGGAGTATTAATGCCGAGTCAAAGCTCTGCTAGCAGATGAGTAGTATTAATACTGAGTCACCTTTGACCCCTGCTGGAGTATTAATACTGAGTCACCTTTGACCCCTGCCGGAGTATTAATGCCGAGTCACGGCTCTGCTAGCAGAGTATTATTAATACTGAGTCACCTTTGACCCCTGCCGGAGTATTAATGCTGAGTCAGCTTTGACCCCTGACGGAGTATTAATGCCGAGTCACGGCTCTGCTAGCAGAGTATTATTAATACTGAGTCACCTTTGACCCCTGCCGGAGTATTAATGCTGAGTCAGCTTTGACCCCTGCCGGAGTATTAATGCCGAGTCACGGCTCTGCTAGCAGATGAGTAGTATTAATACTGAGTCACCTTTGACCCCTGCCGGAGTATTAATGCTGAGTCAGCTTTGACCCCTGCCGGAGTATTAATGCCGAGTCACGGCTCTGCTAGCAGAGTATTATTAATACTGAGTCACCTTTGACCCCTGCCGGAGTATTAATGCCGAGTCACGGCTCTGCTAACAGAATATTATTAATACTGAGTCACCTTTGACCCCTGCTGGAGTATTAATGCCGAGTCAAAGCTCTGCTAGCAGATGAGTATTATTAATACTGAGTCACCTTTGACCCCTGCTGGAGTATTAATACTGAGTCACCATTGACCCCTGCCGGAGTATTAATGCCGAGTCACGGCTCTGCTAGCAGAGTATTATTAATACTGAGTCACCTTTGACCCCTGCCGGAGTATTAATGCTGAGTCAGCTTTGACCCCTGCCGGAGTATTAATGCCGAGTCACGGCTCTGCTAGCAGAGTATTATTAATACTGAGTCACCTTTGACCCCTGCCGGAGTATTAATGCTGAGTCAGCTTTGACCCCTGCCGGAGTATTAATGCTGAGTCAGCTTTGACCCCTGACGGAGTATTAATGCCGAGTCACGGCTCTGCTAGCAGAGTATTATTAATACTGAGTCACCTTTGACCCCTGCCGGAGTATTAATGCTGAGTCAGCTTTGACCCCTGCCGGAGTATTAATGCCGAGTCACGGCTCTGCTAGCAGATGAGTAGTATTAATACTGAGTCACCTTTGACCCCTGCTGGAGTATTAATACTGAGTCACCTTTGACCCCTGCCGGAGTATTAATGCCGAGTCACGGCTCTGCTAGCAGAGTATTATTAATACTGAGTCACCTTTGACCCCTGCCGGAGTATTAATGCTGAGTCAGCTTTGACCCCTGACGGAGTATTAATGCCGAGTCACGGCTCTGCTAGCAGAGTATTATTAATACTGAGTCACCTTTGACCCCTGCCGGAGTATTAATGCTGAGTCAGCTTTGACCCCTGCCGGAGTATTAATGCCGAGTCACGGCTCTGCTAGCAGATGAGTAGTATTAATACTGAGTCACCTTTGACCCCTGCCGGAGTATTAATGCTGAGTCAGCTTTGACCCCTGCCGGAGTATTAATGCCGAGTCACGGCTCTGCTAGCAGAGTATTATTAATACTGAGTCACCTTTGACCCCTGCCGGAGTATTAATGCCGAGTCACGGCTCTGCTAACAGAATATTATTAATACTGAGTCACCTTTGACCCCTGCTGGAGTATTAATGCCGAGTCAAAGCTCTGCTAGCAGATGAGTATTATTAATACTGAGTCACCTTTGACCCCTGCTGGAGTATTAATACTGAGTCACCATTGACCCCTGCCGGAGTATTAATGCCGAGTCACGGCTCTGCTAGCAGAGTATTATTAATACTGAGTCACCTTTGACCCCTGCCGGAGTATTAATGCTGAGTCAGCTTTGACCCCTGCCGGAGTATTAATGCCGAGTCACGGCTCTGCTAGCAGATGAGTAGTATTAATACTGAGTCACCTTTGACCCCTGCCGGAGTATTAATGCTGAGTCAGCTTTGACCCCTGCCGGAGTATTAATGCCGAGTCACGGCTCTGCTAGCAGAGTATTATTAATACTGAGTCACCTTTGACCCCTGCCGGAGTATTAATGCTGAGTCAGCTTTGACCCCTGACGGAGTATTAATGCCGAGTCACGGCTCTGCTAGCAGAGTATTATTAATACTGAGTCACCTTTGACCCCTGCCGGAGTATTAATGCTGAGTCAGCTTTGACCCCTGCCGGAGTATTAATGCCGAGTCACGGCTCTGCTAGCAGATGAGTAGTATTAATACTGAGTCACCTTTGACCCCTGCTGGAGTATTAATACTGAGTCACCTTTGACCCCTGCCGGAGTATTAATGCCGAGTCACGGCTCTGCTAGCAGAGTATTATTAATACTGAGTCACCTTTGACCCCTGCCGGAGTATTAATGCTGAGTCAGCTTTGACCCCTGACGGAGTATTAATGCCGAGTCACGGCTCTGCTAGCAGAGTATTATTAATACTGAGTCACCTTTGACCCCTGCCGGAGTATTAATGCTGAGTCAGCTTTGACCCCTGCCGGAGTATTAATGCCGAGTCACGGCTCTGCTAGCAGATGAGTAGTATTAATACTGAGTCACCTTTGACCCCTGCTGGAGTATTAATGCTGAGTCACCTTTGACCCCTGCCGGAGTATTAATGCTGAGTCAGCTTTGACCCCTGCCGGAGTATTAATGCCGAGTCACGGCTCTGCTAACAGAATATTATTAATACTGAGTCACCTTTGACCCCTGCTGGAGTATTAATGCCGAGTCAAAGCTCTGCTAGCAGATGAGTATTATTAATACTGAGTCACCTTTGACCCCTGCTGGAGTATTAATACTGAGTCACCATTGACCCCTGCCGGAGTATTAATGCCGAGTCACGGCTCTGCTAGCAGAGTATTATTAATACTGAGTCACCTTTGACCCCTGCCGGAGTATTAATGCTGAGTCAGCTTTGACCCCTGCCGGAGTATTAATGCCGAGTCACGGCTCTGCTAGCAGATGAGTAGTATTAATACTGAGTCACCTTTGACCCCTGCCGGAGTATTAATGCTGAGTCAGCTTTGACCCCTGCCGGAGTATTAATGCCGAGTCACGGCTCTGCTAGCAGAGTATTATTAATACTGAGTCACCTTTGACCCCTGCCGGAGTATTAATGCTGAGTCAGCTTTGACCCCTGACGGAGTATTAATGCCGAGTCACGGCTCTGCTAGCAGAGTATTATTAATACTGAGTCACCTTTGACCCCTGCCGGAGTATTAATGCTGAGTCAGCTTTGACCCCTGCCGGAGTATTAATGCCGAGTCACGGCTCTGCTAGCAGATGAGTAGTATTAATACTGAGTCACCTTTGACCCCTGCTGGAGTATTAATACTGAGTCACCTTTGACCCCTGACGGAGTATTAATGCCGAGTCACGGCTCTGCTAGCAGAGTATTATTAATACTGAGTCACCTTTGACCCCTGCCGGAGTATTAATGCTGAGTCAGCTTTGACCCCTGACGGAGTATTAATGCCGAGTCACGGCTCTGCTAGCAGAGTATTATTAATACTGAGTCACCTTTGACCCCTGCCGGAGTATTAATGCTGAGTCAGCTTTGACCCCTGCCGGAGTATTAATGCCGAGTCACGGCTCTGCTAGCAGAGTATTATTAATACTGAGTCACCTTTGACCCCTGCCGGAGTATTAATGCCGAGTCACGGCTCTGCTAACAGAATATTATTAATACTGAGTCACCTTTGACCCCTGCTGGAGTATTAATGCCGAGTCAAAGCTCTGCTAGCAGATGAGTATTATTAATACTGAGTCACCTTTGACCCCTGCTGGAGTATTAATACTGAGTCACCATTGACCCCTGCCGGAGTATTAATGCCGAGTCACGGCTCTGCTAGCAGAGTATTATTAATACTGAGTCACCTTTGACCCCTGCCGGAGTATTAATGCTGAGTCAGCTTTGACCCCTGCCGGAGTATTAATGCCGAGTCACGGCTCTGCTAGCAGATGAGTAGTATTAATACTGAGTCACCTTTGACCCCTGCCGGAGTATTAATGCTGAGTCAGCTTTGACCCCTGCCGGAGTATTAATGCCGAGTCACGGCTCTGCTAGCAGAGTATTATTAATACTGAGTCACCTTTGACCCCTGCCGGAGTATTAATGCCGAGTCACGGCTCTGCTAACAGAATATTATTAATACTGAGTCACCTTTGACCCCTGCTGGAGTATTAATGCCGAGTCAAAGCTCTGCTAGCAGATGAGTATTATTAATACTGAGTCACCTTTGACCCCTGCTGGAGTATTAATACTGAGTCACCATTGACCCCTGCCGGAGTATTAATGCCGAGTCACGGCTCTGCTAGCAGAGTATTATTAATACTGAGTCACCTTTGACCCCTGCCGGAGTATTAATGCTGAGTCAGCTTTGACCCCTGCCGGAGTATTAATGCCGAGTCACGGCTCTGCTAGCAGATGAGTAGTATTAATACTGAGTCACCTTTGACCCCTGCTGGAGTATTAATACTGAGTCACCATTGACCCCTGCCGGAGTATTAATGCCGAGTCACGGCTCTGCTAGCAGAGTATTATTAATACTGAGTCACCTTTGACCCCTGCCGGAGTATTAATACTGAGTCACCATTGACCCCTGCCGGAGTATTAATGCCGAGTCACGGCTCTGCTAGCAGAGTATTATTAATACTGAGTCACCTTTGACCCCTGCCGGAGTATTAATGCCGAGTCACGGCTCTGCTAGCAGATGAGTAGTATTAATGCTGAGTCAGCTTTGACCCCTGACGGAGTATTAATGCCGAGTCACGGCTCTGCTAGCAGATGAGTAGTATTAATACTGAGTCACCTTTGACCCCTGCCGGAGTATTAATGCCGAGTCACGGCTCTGATAGCAGAGTATTATTCATACTGAGTTACCTTTGACCCCTGCCGGAGTATTAATGCTGAGTCACCTTTGACCCCTGCCGGAGTATTAATGCCGAGTCACGGCTCTGCTAGCAGAGTATTATTAATACTGAGTCACCTTTGACCCCTGCCGGAGTATTAATGCCGAGTCACGGCTCTGCTAGCAGAGTATTATTAATACTGAGTCACCTTTGACCCCTGCCGGAGTATTAATGCCGAGTCACGGCTCAGCTAACAGAGTATTATTAATGCTGAGTCACCTTTGACCCCTGCCGGAGTATTAATACTGAGTCACCATTGACCCCTGCCGGAGTATTAATGCCGAGTCACGGCTCTGCTAGCAGAGTATTATTAATACTGAGTCACCTTTGACCCCTGCCGGAGTATTAATGCCGAGTCACGGCTCTGCTAGCAGATGAGTAGTATTAATACTGAGTCACCTTTGACCCCTGCTGGAGTATTAATGCTGAGTCACCTTTGACCCCTGCCGGAGTATTAATGCCGAGTCACGGCTCTGCTAGCAGAGTATTATTAATACTGAGTCACCTTTGACCCCTGCCGGAGTATTAATGCTGAGTCAGCTTTGACCCCTGACGGAGTATTAATGCCGAGTCACGGCTCTGCTAGCAGAGTATTATTAATACTGAGTCACCTTTGACCCCTGCCGGAGTATTAATGCTGAGTCAGCTTTGACCCCTGCCGGAGTATTAATGCCGAGTCACGGCTCTGCTAGCAGATGAGTAGTATTAATACTGAGTCACCTTTGACCCCTGCTGGAGTATTAATGCTGAGTCACCTTTGACCCCTGCCGGAGTATTAATGCCGAGTCACGGCTCTGCTAGCAGAGTATTATTAATACTGAGTCACCTTTGACCCCTGCCGGAGTATTAATGCCGAGTCACGGCTCTGCTAACAGAATATTATTAATACTGAGTCACCTTTGACCCCTGCTGGAGTATTAATGCCGAGTCAAAGCTCTGCTAGCAGATGAGTATTATTAATACTGAGTCACCTTTGACCCCTGCCGGAGTATTAATGCTGAGTCAGCTTTGACCCCTGACGGAGTATTAATGCCGAGTCACGGCTCTGCTAGCAGACTATTATTAATACTGAGTCACCTTTGACCCCTGCCGGAGTATTAATGCTGAGTCAGCTTTGACCCCTGACGGAGTATTAATGCCGAGTCACGGCTCTGCTAGCAGAGTATTATTAATACTGAGTCACCTTTGACCCCTGCCGGAGTATTAATGCCGAGTCACGGCTCTGCTAGCAGAGTATTATTAATACTGAGTCACCTTTGACCCCTGCCGGAGTATTAATGCTGAGTCAGCTTTGACCCCTGACGGAGTATTAATGCCGAGTCACGGCTCTGCTAGCAGAGTATTATTAATACTGAGTCACCTTTGACCCCTGCCGGAGTATTAATGCTGAGTCAGCTTTGACCCCTGCCGGAGTATTAATGCCGAGTCACGGCTCTGCTAGCAGATGAGTAGTATTAATACTGAGTCACCTTTGACCCCTGCTGGAGTATTAATACTGAGTCACCTTTGACCCCTGCCGGAGTATTAATGCCGAGTCACGGCTCTGCTAGCAGAGTATTATTAATACTGAGTCACCTTTGACCCCTGCCGGAGTATTAATGCTGAGTCAGCTTTGACCCCTGACGGAGTATTAATGCCGAGTCACGGCTCTGCTAGCAGAGTATTATTAATACTGAGTCACCTTTGACCCCTGCCGGAGTATTAATGCTGAGTCAGCTTTGACCCCTGCCGGAGTATTAATGCCGAGTCACGGCTCTGCTAGCAGATGAGTAGTATTAATACTGAGTCACCTTTGACCCCTGCTGGAGTATTAATGCTGAGTCACCTTTGACCCCTGCCGGAGTATTAATGCCGAGTCACGGCTCTGCTAGCAGAGTATTATTAATACTGAGTCACCTTTGACCCCTGCCGGAGTATTAATGCCGAGTCACGGCTCTGCTAACAGAATATTATTAATACTGAGTCACCTTTGACCCCTGCTGGAGTATTAATGCCGAGTCAAAGCTCTGCTAGCAGATGAGTAGTATTAATACTGAGTCACCTTTGACCCCTGCTGGAGTATTAATACTGAGTCACCTTTGACCCCTGCCGGAGTATTAATGCCGAGTCACGGCTCTGCTAGCAGAGTATTATTAATACTGAGTCACCTTTGACCCCTGCCGGAGTATTAATGCTGAGTCAGCTTTGACCCCTGACGGAGTATTAATGCCGAGTCACGGCTCTGCTAGCAGAGTATTATTAATACTGAGTCACCTTTGACCCCTGCCGGAGTATTAATGCTGAGTCAGCTTTGACCCCTGCCGGAGTATTAATGCCGAGTCACGGCTCTGCTAGCAGATGAGTAGTATTAATACTGAGTCACCTTTGACCCCTGCTGGAGTATTAATGCTGAGTCACCTTTGACCCCTGCCGGAGTATTAATGCCGAGTCACGGCTCTGCTAGCAGAGTATTATTAATACTGAGTCACCTTTGACCCCTGCCGGAGTATTAATGCCGAGTCACGGCTCTGCTAACAGAATATTATTAATACTGAGTCACCTTTGACCCCTGCTGGAGTATTAATGCCGAGTCAAAGCTCTGCTAGCAGATGAGTAGTATTAATACTGAGTCACCTTTGACCCCTGCTGGAGTATTAATACTGAGTCACCTTTGACCCCTGCCGGAGTATTAATGCCGAGTCACGGCTCTGCTAGCAGAGTATTATTAATACTGAGTCACCTTTGACCCCTGCCGGAGTATTAATGCTGAGTCAGCTTTGACCCCTGACGGAGTATTAATGCCGAGTCACGGCTCTGCTAGCAGAGTATTATTAATACTGAGTCACCTTTGACCCCTGCCGGAGTATTAATGCTGAGTCAGCTTTGACCCCTGCCGGAGTATTAATGCCGAGTCACGGCTCTGCTAGCAGATGAGTAGTATTAATACTGAGTCACCTTTGACCCCTGCTGGAGTATTAATGCTGAGTCACCTTTGACCCCTGCCGGAGTATTAATGCCGAGTCACGGCTCTGCTAGCAGAGTATTATTAATACTGAGTCACCTTTGACCCCTGCCGGAGTATTAATGCCGAGTCACGGCTCTGCTAACAGAATATTATTAATACTGAGTCACCTTTGACCCCTGCTGGAGTATTAATGCCGAGTCAAAGCTCTGCTAGCAGATGAGTATTATTAATACTGAGTCACCTTTGACCCCTGCTGGAGTATTAATACTGAGTCACCATTGACCCCTGCCGGAGTATTAATGCCGAGTCACGGCTCTGCTAGCAGAGTATTATTAATACTGAGTCACCTTTGACCCCTGCCGGAGTATTAATGCTGAGTCAGCTTTGACCCCTGCCGGAGTATTAATGCCGAGTCACGGCTCTGCTAGCAGATGAGTAGTATTAATACTGAGTCACCTTTGACCCCTGCTGGAGTATTAATACTGAGTCACCATTGACCCCTGCCGGAGTATTAATGCCGAGTCACGGCTCTGCTAGCAGAGTATTATTAATACTGAGTCACCTTTGACCCCTGCCGGAGTATTAATGCCGAGTCACGGCTCTGCTAACAGAATATTATTAATACTGAGTCACCTTTGACCCCTGCTGGAGTATTAATGCTGAGTCACCTTTGACCCCTGCCGGAGTATTAATGCCGAGTCACGGCTCTGCTAGCAGAGTATTATTAATACTGAGTCACCTTTGACCCCTGCCGGAGTATTAATGCTGAGTCAGCTTTGACCCCTGACGGAGTATTAATGCCGAGTCACGGCTCTGCTAGCAGAGTATTATTAATACTGAGTCACCTTTGACCCCTGCCGGAGTATTAATGCTGAGTCAGCTTTGACCCCTGCCGGAGTATTAATGCCGAGTCACGGCTCTGCTAGCAGATGAGTAGTATTAATACTGAGTCACCTTTGACCCCTGCTGGAGTATTAATGCTGAGTCACCTTTGACCCCTGCCGGAGTATTAATGCCGAGTCACGGCTCTGCTAGCAGAGTATTATTAATACTGAGTCACCTTTGACCCCTGCCGGAGTATTAATGCCGAGTCACGGCTCTGCTAACAGAATATTATTAATACTGAGTCACCTTTGACCCCTGCTGGAGTATTAATGCCGAGTCAAAGCTCTGCTAGCAGATGAGTATTATTAATACTGAGTCACCTTTGACCCCTGCTGGAGTATTAATACTGAGTCACCATTGACCCCTGCCGGAGTATTAATGCCGAGTCACGGCTCTGCTAGCAGAGTATTATTAATACTGAGTCACCTTTGACCCCTGCCGGAGTATTAATGCTGAGTCAGCTTTGACCCCTGCCGGAGTATTAATGCCGAGTCACGGCTCTGCTAGCAGATGAGTAGTATTAATACTGAGTCACCTTTGACCCCTGCTGGAGTATTAATGCTGAGTCACCTTTGACCCCTGCCGGAGTATTAATGCCGAGTCACGGCTCTGCTAGCAGAGTATTATTAATACTGAGTCACCTTTGACCCCTGCCGGAGTATTAATGCCGAGTCACGGCTCTGCTAACAGAATATTATTAATACTGAGTCACCTTTGACCCCTGCTGGAGTATTAATGCCGAGTCAAAGCTCTGCTAGCAGATGAGTATTATTAATACTGAGTCACCTTTGACCCCTGCCGGAGTATTAATGCTGAGTCAGCTTTGACCCCTGACGGAGTATTAATGCCGAGTCACGGCTCTGCTAGCAGACTATTATTAATACTGAGTCACCTTTGACCCCTGCCGGAGTATTAATGCTGAGTCAGCTTTGACCCCTGACGGAGTATTAATGCCGAGTCACGGCTCTGCTAGCAGAGTATTATTAATACTGAGTCACCTTTGACCCCTGCCGGAGTATTAATGCCGAGTCACGGCTCTGCTAGCAGAGTATTATTAATACTGAGTCACCTTTGACCCCTGCCGGAGTATTAATGCTGAGTCAGCTTTGACCCCTGACGGAGTATTAATGCCGAGTCACGGCTCTGCTAGCAGAGTATTATTAATACTGAGTCACCTTTGACCCCTGCCGGAGTATTAATGCTGAGTCAGCTTTGACCCCTGCCGGAGTATTAATGCCGAGTCACGGCTCTGCTAGCAGATGAGTAGTATTAATACTGAGTCACCTTTGACCCCTGCTGGAGTATTAATACTGAGTCACCATTGACCCCTGCCGGAGTATTAATGCCGAGTCACGGCTCTGCTAGCAGAGTATTATTAATACTGAGTCACCTTTGACCCCTGCCGGAGTATTAATGCCGAGTCACGGCTCTGCTAACAGAATATTATTAATACTGAGTCACCTTTGACCCCTGCTGGAGTATTAATGCCGAGTCAAAGCTCTGCTAGCAGATGAGTATTATTAATACTGAGTCACCTTTGACCCCTGCCGGAGTATTAATGCTGAGTCAGCTTTGACCCCTGACGGAGTATTAATGCCGAGTCACGGCTCTGCTAGCAGACTATTATTAATACTGAGTCACCTTTGACCCCTGCCGGAGTATTAATGCTGAGTCAGCTTTGACCCCTGACGGAGTATTAATGCCGAGTCACGGCTCTGCTAGCAGAGTATTATTAATACTGAGTCACCTTTGACCCCTGCCGGAGTATTAATGCCGAGTCACGGCTCTGATAGCAGAGTATTATTCATACTGAGTTACCTTTGACCCCTGCCGGAGTATTAATGCTGAGTCACCTTTGACCCCTGCCGGAGTATTAATGCCGAGTCACGGCTCTGCTAGCAGAGTATTATTAATACTGAGTCACCTTTGACCCCTGCCGGAGTATTAATGCCGAGTCACGGCTCTGCTAGCAGAGTATTATTAATACTGAGTCACCTTTGACCCCTGCCGGAGTATTAATACTGAGTCACCATTGACCCCTGCCGGAGTATTAATGCCGAGTCACGGCTCTGCTAGCAGAGTATTATTAATACTGAGTCACCTTTGACCCCTGCCGGAGTATTAATGCCGAGTCACGGCTCTGCTAACAGAATATTATTAATACTGAGTCACCTTTGACCCCTGCTGGAGTATTAATGCCGAGTCAAAGCTCTGCTAGCAGATGAGTATTATTAATACTGAGTCACCTTTGACCCCTGCCGGAGTATTAATGCTGAGTCAGCTTTGACCCCTGACGGAGTATTAATGCCGAGTCACGGCTCTGCTAGCAGACTATTATTAATACTGAGTCACCTTTGACCCCTGCCGGAGTATTAATGCTGAGTCAGCTTTGACCCCTGACGGAGTATTAATGCCGAGTCACGGCTCTGCTAGCAGAGTATTATTAATACTGAGTCACCTTTGACCCCTGCCGGAGTATTAATGCCGAGTCACGGCTCTGATAGCAGAGTATTATTCATACTGAGTTACCTTTGACCCCTGCCGGAGTATTAATGCTGAGTCACCTTTGACCCCTGCCGGAGTATTAATGCCGAGTCACGGCTCTGCTAGCAGAGTATTATTAATACTGAGTCACCTTTGACCCCTGCCGGAGTATTAATGCCGAGTCACGGCTCTGCTAACAGAATATTATTAATACTGAGTCACCTTTGACCCCTGCTGGAGTATTAATGCCGAGTCAAAGCTCTGCTAGCAGATGAGTATTATTAATACTGAGTCACCTTTGACCCCTGCTGGAGTATTAATACTGAGTCACCATTGACCCCTGCCGGAGTATTAATGCCGAGTCACGGCTCTGCTAGCAGAGTATTATTAATACTGAGTCACCTTTGACCCCTGCCGGAGTATTAATGCTGAGTCAGCTTTGACCCCTGCCGGAGTATTAATGCCGAGTCACGGCTCTGCTAGCAGATGAGTAGTATTAATACTGAGTCACCTTTGACCCCTGCTGGAGTATTAATGCTGAGTCACCTTTGACCCCTGCCGGAGTATTAATGCCGAGTCACGGCTCTGCTAGCAGAGTATTATTAATACTGAGTCACCTTTGACCCCTGCCGGAGTATTAATGCCGAGTCACGGCTCTGCTAACAGAATATTATTAATACTGAGTCACCTTTGACCCCTGCTGGAGTATTAATGCCGAGTCAAAGCTCTGCTAGCAGATGAGTATTATTAATACTGAGTCACCTTTGACCCCTGCTGGAGTATTAATACTGAGTCACCATTGACCCCTGCCGGAGTATTAATGCCGAGTCACGGCTCTGCTAGCAGAGTATTATTAATACTGAGTCACCTTTGACCCCTGCCGGAGTATTAATGCTGAGTCAGCTTTGACCCCTGCCGGAGTATTAATGCCGAGTCACGGCTCTGCTAGCAGATGAGTAGTATTAATACTGAGTCACCTTTGACCCCTGCTGGAGTATTAATACTGAGTCACCATTGACCCCTGCCGGAGTATTAATGCCGAGTCACGGCTCTGCTAGCAGAGTATTATTAATACTGAGTCACCTTTGACCCCTGCCGGAGTATTAATGCCGAGTCACGGCTCTGCTAACAGAATATTATTAATACTGAGTCACCTTTGACCCCTGCTGGAGTATTAATGCTGAGTCACCTTTGACCCCTGCCGGAGTATTAATGCCGAGTCACGGCTCTGCTAGCAGAGTATTATTAATACTGAGTCACCTTTGACCCCTGCCGGAGTATTAATGCTGAGTCAGCTTTGACCCCTGACGGAGTATTAATGCCGAGTCACGGCTCTGCTAGCAGAGTATTATTAATACTGAGTCACCTTTGACCCCTGCCGGAGTATTAATGCTGAGTCAGCTTTGACCCCTGCCGGAGTATTAATGCCGAGTCACGGCTCTGCTAGCAGATGAGTAGTATTAATACTGAGTCACCTTTGACCCCTGCTGGAGTATTAATGCTGAGTCACCTTTGACCCCTGCCGGAGTATTAATGCCGAGTCACGGCTCTGCTAGCAGAGTATTATTAATACTGAGTCACCTTTGACCCCTGCCGGAGTATTAATGCCGAGTCACGGCTCTGCTAACAGAATATTATTAATACTGAGTCACCTTTGACCCCTGCTGGAGTATTAATGCCGAGTCAAAGCTCTGCTAGCAGATGAGTATTATTAATACTGAGTCACCTTTGACCCCTGCTGGAGTATTAATACTGAGTCACCATTGACCCCTGCCGGAGTATTAATGCCGAGTCACGGCTCTGCTAGCAGAGTATTATTAATACTGAGTCACCTTTGACCCCTGCCGGAGTATTAATGCTGAGTCAGCTTTGACCCCTGCCGGAGTATTAATGCCGAGTCACGGCTCTGCTAGCAGATGAGTAGTATTAATACTGAGTCACCTTTGACCCCTGCTGGAGTATTAATACTGAGTCACCATTGACCCCTGCCGGAGTATTAATGCCGAGTCACGGCTCTGCTAGCAGAGTATTATTAATACTGAGTCACCTTTGACCCCTGCCGGAGTATTAATGCCGAGTCACGGCTCTGCTAACAGAATATTATTAATACTGAGTCACCTTTGACCCCTGCTGGAGTATTAATGCCGAGTCAAAGCTCTGCTAGCAGATGAGTATTATTAATACTGAGTCACCTTTGACCCCTGCCGGAGTATTAATGCTGAGTCAGCTTTGACCCCTGACGGAGTATTAATGCCGAGTCACGGCTCTGCTAGCAGACTATTATTAATACTGAGTCACCTTTGACCCCTGCCGGAGTATTAATGCTGAGTCAGCTTTGACCCCTGACGGAGTATTAATGCCGAGTCACGGCTCTGCTAGCAGAGTATTATTAATACTGAGTCACCTTTGACCCCTGCCGGAGTATTAATGCCGAGTCACGGCTCTGATAGCAGAGTATTATTCATACTGAGTTACCTTTGACCCCTGCCGGAGTATTAATGCTGAGTCACCTTTGACCCCTGCCGGAGTATTAATGCCGAGTCACGGCTCTGCTAGCAGAGTATTATTAATACTGAGTCACCTTTGACCCCTGCCGGAGTATTAATGCCGAGTCACGGCTCTGCTAGCAGATGAGTAGTATTAATACTGAGTCACCTTTGACCCCTGCCGGAGTATTAATGCCGAGTCACGGCTCAGCTAACAGAGTATTATTAATGCTGAGTCACCTTTGACCCCTGCCGGAGTATTAATACTGAGTCACCATTGACCCCTGCCGGAGTATTAATGCCGAGTCACGGCTCTGCTAGCAGAGTATTATTAATACTGAGTCACCTTTGACCCCTGCCGGAGTATTAATGCCGAGTCACGGCTCAGCTAACAGAGTATTATTAATGCTGAGTCACCTTTGACCCCTGCCGGAGTATTAATACTGAGTCACCATTGACCCCTGCCGGAGTATTAATGCCGAGTCACGGCTCTGCTAGCAGAGTATTATTAATACTGAGTCACCTTTGACCCCTGCCGGAGTATTAATGCCGAGTCACGGCTCTGCTAGCAGATGAGTAGTATTAATACTGAGTCACCTTTGACCCCTGCTGGAGTATTAATGCTGAGTCACCTTTGACCCCTGCCGGAGTATTAATGCCGAGTCACGGCTCTGCTAGCAGAGTATTATTAATACTGAGTCACCTTTGACCCCTGCCGGAGTATTAATGCTGAGTCAGCTTTGACCCCTGACGGAGTATTAATGCCGAGTCACGGCTCTGCTAGCAGAGTATTATTAATACTGAGTCACCTTTGACCCCTGCCGGAGTATTAATGCTGAGTCAGCTTTGACCCCTGCCGGAGTATTAATGCCGAGTCACGGCTCTGCTAGCAGATGAGTAGTATTAATACTGAGTCACCTTTGACCCCTGCTGGAGTATTAATGCTGAGTCACCTTTGACCCCTGCCGGAGTATTAATGCCGAGTCACGGCTCTGCTAGCAGAGTATTATTAATACTGAGTCACCTTTGACCCCTGCCGGAGTATTAATGCCGAGTCACGGCTCTGCTAACAGAATATTATTAATACTGAGTCACCTTTGACCCCTGCTGGAGTATTAATGCCGAGTCAAAGCTCTGCTAGCAGATGAGTATTATTAATACTGAGTCACCTTTGACCCCTGCCGGAGTATTAATGCTGAGTCAGCTTTGACCCCTGACGGAGTATTAATGCCGAGTCACGGCTCTGCTAGCAGACTATTATTAATACTGAGTCACCTTTGACCCCTGCCGGAGTATTAATGCTGAGTCAGCTTTGACCCCTGACGGAGTATTAATGCCGAGTCACGGCTCTGCTAGCAGAGTATTATTAATACTGAGTCACCTTTGACCCCTGCCGGAGTATTAATGCCGAGTCACGGCTCTGCTAGCAGAGTATTATTAATACTGAGTCACCTTTGACCCCTGCCGGAGTATTAATGCTGAGTCAGCTTTGACCCCTGACGGAGTATTAATGCCGAGTCACGGCTCTGCTAGCAGAGTATTATTAATACTGAGTCACCTTTGACCCCTGCCGGAGTATTAATGCTGAGTCAGCTTTGACCCCTGCCGGAGTATTAATGCCGAGTCACGGCTCTGCTAGCAGATGAGTAGTATTAATACTGAGTCACCTTTGACCCCTGCTGGAGTATTAATACTGAGTCACCATTGACCCCTGCCGGAGTATTAATGCCGAGTCACGGCTCTGCTAGCAGAGTATTATTAATACTGAGTCACCTTTGACCCCTGCCGGAGTATTAATGCCGAGTCACGGCTCTGCTAACAGAATATTATTAATACTGAGTCACCTTTGACCCCTGCTGGAGTATTAATGCCGAGTCAAAGCTCTGCTAGCAGATGAGTATTATTAATACTGAGTCACCTTTGACCCCTGCCGGAGTATTAATGCTGAGTCAGCTTTGACCCCTGACGGAGTATTAATGCCGAGTCACGGCTCTGCTAGCAGACTATTATTAATACTGAGTCACCTTTGACCCCTGCCGGAGTATTAATGCTGAGTCAGCTTTGACCCCTGACGGAGTATTAATGCCGAGTCACGGCTCTGCTAGCAGAGTATTATTAATACTGAGTCACCTTTGACCCCTGCCGGAGTATTAATGCCGAGTCACGGCTCTGATAGCAGAGTATTATTCATACTGAGTTACCTTTGACCCCTGCCGGAGTATTAATGCTGAGTCACCTTTGACCCCTGCCGGAGTATTAATGCCGAGTCACGGCTCTGCTAGCAGAGTATTATTAATACTGAGTCACCTTTGACCCCTGCCGGAGTATTAATGCTGAGTCAGCTTTGACCCCTGCCGGAGTATTAATGCTGAGTCAGCTTTGACCCCTGACGGAGTATTAATGCCGAGTCACGGCTCTGCTAGCAGAGTATTATTAATACTGAGTCACCTTTGACCCCTGCCGGAGTATTAATGCTGAGTCAGCTTTGACCCCTGCCGGAGTATTAATGCCGAGTCACGGCTCTGCTAGCAGATGAGTAGTATTAATACTGAGTCACCTTTGACCCCTGCTGGAGTATTAATACTGAGTCACCTTTGACCCCTGCCGGAGTATTAATGCCGAGTCACGGCTCTGCTAGCAGAGTATTATTAATACTGAGTCACCTTTGACCCCTGCCGGAGTATTAATGCTGAGTCAGCTTTGACCCCTGACGGAGTATTAATGCCGAGTCACGGCTCTGCTAGCAGAGTATTATTAATACTGAGTCACCTTTGACCCCTGCCGGAGTATTAATGCTGAGTCAGCTTTGACCCCTGCCGGAGTATTAATGCCGAGTCACGGCTCTGCTAGCAGATGAGTAGTATTAATACTGAGTCACCTTTGACCCCTGCCGGAGTATTAATGCTGAGTCAGCTTTGACCCCTGACGGAGTATTAATGCCGAGTCACGGCTCTGCTAGCAGAGTATTATTAATACTGAGTCACCTTTGACCCCTGCCGGAGTATTAATGCCGAGTCACGGCTCTGCTAACAGAATATTATTAATACTGAGTCACCTTTGACCCCTGCTGGAGTATTAATGCCGAGTCAAAGCTCTGCTAGCAGATGAGTATTATTAATACTGAGTCACCTTTGACCCCTGCCGGAGTATTAATGCTGAGTCAGCTTTGACCCCTGACGGAGTATTAATGCCGAGTCACGGCTCTGCTAGCAGACTATTATTAATACTGAGTCACCTTTGACCCCTGCCGGAGTATTAATGCTGAGTCAGCTTTGACCCCTGACGGAGTATTAATGCCGAGTCACGGCTCTGCTAGCAGAGTATTATTAATACTGAGTCACCTTTGACCCCTGCCGGAGTATTAATGCCGAGTCACGGCTCTGATAGCAGAGTATTATTCATACTGAGTTACCTTTGACCCCTGCCGGAGTATTAATGCTGAGTCACCTTTGACCCCTGCCGGAGTATTAATGCCGAGTCACGGCTCTGCTAGCAGAGTATTATTAATACTGAGTCACCTTTGACCCCTGCCGGAGTATTAATGCTGAGTCAGCTTTGACCCCTGCCGGAGTATTAATGCTGAGTCAGCTTTGACCCCTGACGGAGTATTAATGCCGAGTCACGGCTCTGCTAGCAGAGTATTATTAATACTGAGTCACCTTTGACCCCTGCCGGAGTATTAATGCTGAGTCAGCTTTGACCCCTGCCGGAGTATTAATGCCGAGTCACGGCTCTGCTAGCAGATGAGTAGTATTAATACTGAGTCACCTTTGACCCCTGCTGGAGTATTAATACTGAGTCACCTTTGACCCCTGCCGGAGTATTAATGCCGAGTCACGGCTCTGCTAGCAGAGTATTATTAATACTGAGTCACCTTTGACCCCTGCCGGAGTATTAATGCTGAGTCAGCTTTGACCCCTGACGGAGTATTAATGCCGAGTCACGGCTCTGCTAGCAGAGTATTATTAATACTGAGTCACCTTTGACCCCTGCCGGAGTATTAATGCTGAGTCAGCTTTGACCCCTGCCGGAGTATTAATGCCGAGTCACGGCTCTGCTAGCAGATGAGTAGTATTAATACTGAGTCACCTTTGACCCCTGCCGGAGTATTAATGCTGAGTCAGCTTTGACCCCTGACGGAGTATTAATGCCGAGTCACGGCTCTGCTAGCAGAGTATTATTAATACTGAGTCACCTTTGACCCCTGCCGGAGTATTAATGCCGAGTCACGGCTCTGCTAACAGAATATTATTAATACTGAGTCACCTTTGACCCCTGCTGGAGTATTAATGCCGAGTCAAAGCTCTGCTAGCAGATGAGTATTATTAATACTGAGTCACCTTTGACCCCTGCCGGAGTATTAATGCTGAGTCAGCTTTGACCCCTGACGGAGTATTAATGCCGAGTCACGGCTCTGCTAGCAGACTATTATTAATACTGAGTCACCTTTGACCCCTGCCGGAGTATTAATGCTGAGTCAGCTTTGACCCCTGACGGAGTATTAATGCCGAGTCACGGCTCTGCTAGCAGAGTATTATTAATACTGAGTCACCTTTGACCCCTGCCGGAGTATTAATGCCGAGTCACGGCTCTGATAGCAGAGTATTATTCATACTGAGTTACCTTTGACCCCTGCCGGAGTATTAATGCTGAGTCACCTTTGACCCCTGCCGGAGTATTAATGCCGAGTCACGGCTCTGCTAGCAGAGTATTATTAATACTGAGTCACCTTTGACCCCTGCCGGAGTATTAATGCCGAGTCACGGCTCAGCTAACAGAGTATTATTAATGCTGAGTCACCTTTGACCCCTGCCGGAGTATTAATACTGAGTCACCATTGACCCCTGCCGGAGTATTAATGCCGAGTCACGGCTCTGCTAGCAGAGTATTATTAATACTGAGTCACCTTTGACCCCTGCCGGAGTATTAATGCTGAGTCAGCTTTGACCCCTGACGGAGTATTAATGCCGAGTCACGGCTCTGCTAGCAGAGTATTATTAATACTGAGTCACCTTTGACCCCTGCCGGAGTATTAATGCTGAGTCAGCTTTGACCCCTGCCGGAGTATTAATGCCGAGTCAGCTTTGACCCCTGACGGAGTATTAATGCCGAGTCACGGCTCTGCTAGCAGAGTATTATTAATACTGAGTCACCTTTGACCCCTGCCGGAGTATTAATGCTGAGTCAGCTTTGACCCCTGCCGGAGTATTAATGCCGAGTCACGGCTCTGCTAGCAGATGAGTAGTATTAATACTGAGTCACCTTTGACCCCTGCTGGAGTATTAATACTGAGTCACCTTTGACCCCTGCCGGAGTATTAATGCCGAGTCACGGCTCTGCTAGCAGAGTATTATTAATACTGAGTCACCTTTGACCCCTGCCGGAGTATTAATGCTGAGTCAGCTTTGACCCCTGACGGAGTATTAATGCCGAGTCACGGCTCTGCTAGCAGAGTATTATTAATACTGAGTCACCTTTGACCCCTGCCGGAGTATTAATGCTGAGTCAGCTTTGACCCCTGCCGGAGTATTAATGCCGAGTCACGGCTCTGCTAGCAGATGAGTAGTATTAATACTGAGTCACCTTTGACCCCTGCCGGAGTATTAATGCTGAGTCAGCTTTGACCCCTGACGGAGTATTAATGCCGAGTCACGGCTCTGCTAGCAGAGTATTATTAATACTGAGTCACCTTTGACCCCTGCCGGAGTATTAATGCCGAGTCACGGCTCTGCTAACAGAATATTATTAATACTGAGTCACCTTTGACCCCTGCTGGAGTATTAATGCCGAGTCAAAGCTCTGCTAGCAGATGAGTATTATTAATACTGAGTCACCTTTGACCCCTGCCGGAGTATTAATGCTGAGTCAGCTTTGACCCCTGACGGAGTATTAATGCCGAGTCACGGCTCTGCTAGCAGACTATTATTAATACTGAGTCACCTTTGACCCCTGCCGGAGTATTAATGCTGAGTCAGCTTTGACCCCTGACGGAGTATTAATGCCGAGTCACGGCTCTGCTAGCAGAGTATTATTAATACTGAGTCACCTTTGACCCCTGCCGGAGTATTAATGCCGAGTCACGGCTCTGATAGCAGAGTATTATTCATACTGAGTTACCTTTGACCCCTGCCGGAGTATTAATGCTGAGTCACCTTTGACCCCTGCCGGAGTATTAATGCCGAGTCACGGCTCTGCTAGCAGAGTATTATTAATACTGAGTCACCTTTGACCCCTGCCGGAGTATTAATGCCGAGTCACGGCTCAGCTAACAGAGTATTATTAATGCTGAGTCACCTTTGACCCCTGCCGGAGTATTAATGCCGAGTCACGGCTCTGCTAGCAGAGTATTATTAATGCTGAGTCACCTTTGACCCCTGCCGGAGTATTAATGCCGAGTCACGGCTCTGCTAGCAGAGTATTATTAATACTGAGTCACCTTTGACCCCTGCCGGAGTATTAATGCTGAGTCAGCTTTGACCCCTGACGGAGTATTAATGCCGAGTCACGGCTCTGCTAGCAGAGTATTATTAATACTGAGTCACCTTTGACCCCTGCCGGAGTATTAATGCTGAGTCAGCTTTGACCCCTGACGGAGTATTAATGCCGAGTCACGGCTCTGCTAGCAGAGTATTATTAATACTGAGTCACCTTTGACCCCTGCCGGAGTATTAATGCCGAGTCACGGCTCTGATAGCAGAGTATTATTCATACTGAGTTACCTTTGACCCCTGCCGGAGTATTAATGCTGAGTCACCTTTGACCCCTGCCGGAGTATTAATGCCGAGTCACGGCTCTGCTAGCAGAGTATTATTAATACTGAGTCACCTTTGACCCCTGCCGGAGTATTAATGCCGAGTCACGGCTCTGCTAGCAGAGTATTATTAATACTGAGTCACCTTTGACCCCTGCCGGAGTATTAATGCCGAGTCACGGCTCTGCTAACAGAATATTATTAATACTGAGTCACCTTTGACCCCTGCTGGAGTATTAATGCCGAGTCAAAGCTCTGCTAGCAGATGAGTATTATTAATACTGAGTCACCTTTGACCCCTGCCGGAGTATTAATGCTGAGTCAGCTTTGACCCCTGACGGAGTATTAATGCCGAGTCACGGCTCTGCTAGCAGACTATTATTAATACTGAGTCACCTTTGACCCCTGCCGGAGTATTAATGCTGAGTCAGCTTTGACCCCTGACGGAGTATTAATGCCGAGTCACGGCTCTGCTAGCAGAGTATTATTAATACTGAGTCACCTTTGACCCCTGCCGGAGTATTAATGCCGAGTCACGGCTCTGATAGCAGAGTATTATTCATACTGAGTTACCTTTGACCCCTGCCGGAGTATTAATGCTGAGTCACCTTTGACCCCTGCCGGAGTATTAATGCCGAGTCACGGCTCTGCTAGCAGAGTATTATTAATACTGAGTCACCTTTGACCCCTGCCGGAGTATTAATGCCGAGTCACGGCTCAGCTAACAGAGTATTATTAATGCTGAGTCACCTTTGACCCCTGCCGGAGTATTAATGCCGAGTCACGGCTCTGCTAGCAGAGTATTATTAATGCTGAGTCACCTTTGACCCCTGCCGGAGTATTAATGCCGAGTCACGGCTCTGCTAGCAGAGTATTATTAATACTGAGTCACCTTTGACCCCTGCCGGAGTATTAATGCTGAGTCAGCTTTGACCCCTGACGGAGTATTAATGCCGAGTCACGGCTCTGCTAGCAGAGTATTATTAATACTGAGTCACCTTTGACCCCTGCCGGAGTATTAATGCTGAGTCAGCTTTGACCCCTGACGGAGTATTAATGCCGAGTCACGGCTCTGCTAGCAGAGTATTATTAATACTGAGTCACCTTTGACCCCTGCCGGAGTATTAATGCCGAGTCACGGCTCTGATAGCAGAGTATTATTCATACTGAGTTACCTTTGACCCCTGCCGGAGTATTAATGCTGAGTCACCTTTGACCCCTGCCGGAGTATTAATGCCGAGTCACGGCTCTGCTAGCAGAGTATTATTAATACTGAGTCACCTTTGACCCCTGCCGGAGTATTAATGCCGAGTCACGGCTCAGCTAACAGAGTATTATTAATGCTGAGTCACCTTTGACCCCTGCCGGAGTATTAATGCCGAGTCACGGCTCTGCTAACAGAATATTATTAATACTGAGTCACCTTTGACCCCTGCTGGAGTATTAATGCCGAGTCAAAGCTCTGCTAGCAGATGAGTATTATTAATACTGAGTCACCTTTGACCCCTGCCGGAGTATTAATGCTGAGTCAGCTTTGACCCCTGACGGAGTATTAATGCCGAGTCACGGCTCTGCTAGCAGAGTATTATTAATACTGAGTCACCTTTGACCCCTGCCGGAGTATTAATGCTGAGTCAGCTTTGACCCCTGACGGAGTATTAATGCCGAGTCACGGCTCTGCTAGCAGAGTATTATTAATACTGAGTCACCTTTGACCCCTGCCGGAGTATTAATGCCGAGTCACGGCTCTGATAGCAGAGTATTATTCATACTGAGTTACCTTTGACCCCTGCCGGAGTATTAATGCTGAGTCACCTTTGACCCCTGCCGGAGTATTAATGCCGAGTCACGGCTCTGCTAGCAGAGTATTATTAATACTGAGTCACCTTTGACCCCTGCCGGAGTATTAATGCCGAGTCACGGCTCAGCTAACAGAGTATTATTAATGCTGAGTCACCTTTGACCCCTGCCGGAGTATTAATGCCGAGTCACGGCTCTGCTAGCAGAGTATTATTAATGCTGAGTCACCTTTGACCCCTGCCGGAGTATTAATGCCGAGTCACGGCTCTGCTAGCAGAGTATTATTAATGCTGAGTCACCTTTGACCCCTGCCGGAGTATTAATGCCGAGTCACGGCTCTGCTAGCAGAGTATTATTAATGCTGAGTCACCTTTGACCCCTGCCGGAGTATTAATGCCGAGTCACGGCTCTGCTAGCAGAGTATTATTAATACTGAGTCACCTTTGACCCCTGCCGGAGTATTAATGCTGAGTCAGCTTTGACCCCTGACGGAGTATTAATGCCGAGTCACGGCTCTGCTAGCAGAGTATTATTAATACTGAGTCACCTTTGACCCCTGCCGGAGTATTAATGCTGAGTCAGCTTTGACCCCTGACGGAGTATTAATGCCGAGTCACGGCTCTGCTAGCAGAGTATTATTAATACTGAGTCACCTTTGACCCCTGCCGGAGTATTAATGCCGAGTCACGGCTCTGATAGCAGAGTATTATTCATACTGAGTTACCTTTGACCCCTGCCGGAGTATTAATGCTGAGTCACCTTTGACCCCTGCCGGAGTATTAATGCCGAGTCACGGCTCTGCTAGCAGAGTATTATTAATACTGAGTCAGCTTTGACCCCTGCCGGAGTATTAATGCCGAGTCACGGCTCAGCTAACAGAGTATTATTAATGCTGAGTCACCTTTGACCCCTGCCGGAGTATTAATGCCGAGTCACGGCTCTGCTAACAGAATATTATTAATACTGAGTCACCTTTGACCCCTGCTGGAGTATTAATGCCGAGTCAAAGCTCTGCTAGCAGATGAGTATTATTAATACTGAGTCACCTTTGACCCCTGCCGGAGTATTAATGCTGAGTCAGCTTTGACCCCTGACGGAGTATTAATGCCGAGTCACGGCTCTGCTAGCAGAGTATTATTAATGCTGAGTCACCTTTGACCCCTGCCGGAGTATTAATGCTGAGTCAGCTTTGACCCCTGACGGAGTATTAATGCCGAGTCACGGCTCTGCTAGCAGAGTATTATTAATACTGAGTCACCTTTGACCCCTGCCGGAGTATTAATGCCGAGTCACGGCTCTGATAGCAGAGTATTATTCATACTGAGTTACCTTTGACCCCTGCCGGAGTATTAATGCTGAGTCACCTTTGACCCCTGCCGGAGTATTAATGCCGAGTCACGGCTCTGCTAGCAGAGTATTATTAATACTGAGTCACCTTTGACCCCTGCCGGAGTATTAATGCCGAGTCACGGCTCAGCTAACAGAGTATTATTAATGCTGAGTCACCTTTGACCCCTGCTGGAGTATTAATGCCGAGTCAAAGCTCTGCTAGCAGATGAGTATTATTAATACTGAGTCACCTTTGACCCCTGCCGGAGTATTAATGCTGAGTCAGCTTTGACCCCTGACGGAGTATTAATGCCGAGTCACGGCTCTGCTAGCAGAGTATTATTAATACTGAGTCACCTTTGACCCCTGCCGGAGTATTAATGCTGAGTCAGCTTTGACCCCTGCCGGAGTATTAATGCCGAGTCACGGCTCTGCTAGCAGATGAGTAGTATTAATACTGAGTCACCTTTGACCCCTGCTGGAGTATTAATACTGAGTCACCATTGACCCCTGCCGGAGTATTAATGCCGAGTCACGGCTCTGCTAGCAGAGTATTATTAATACTGAGTCACCTTTGACCCCTGCCGGAGTATTAATGCCGAGTCACGGCTCTGCTAACAGAATATTATTAATACTGAGTCACCTTTGACCCCTGCTGGAGTATTAATGCCGAGTCAAAGCTCTGCTAGCAGATGAGTATTATTAATACTGAGTCACCTTTGACCCCTGCCGGAGTATTAATGCTGAGTCAGCTTTGACCCCTGACGGAGTATTAATGCCGAGTCACGGCTCTGCTAGCAGAATATTATTAATACTGAGTCACCTTTGACCCCTGCCGGAGTATTAATGCCGAGTCACGGCTCTGCTAGCAGATGAGTAGTATTAATACTGAGTCACCTTTGACCCCTGCCGGAGTATTAATGCTGAGTCAGCTTTGACCCCTGCCGGAGTATTAATGCCGAGTCACGGCTCTGCTAGCAGATGAGTAGTATTAATACTGAGTCACCTTTGACCCCTGCCGGAGTATTAATGCTGAGTCAGCTTTGACCCCTGCCGGAGTATTAATGCCGAGTCACGGCTCTGCTAGCAGAGTATTATTAATACTGAGTCACCTTTGACCCCTGCCGGAGTATTAATGCCGAGTCACGGCTCTGCTAGCAGACTATTATTAATACTGAGTCACCTTTGACCCCTGCCGGAGTATTAATGCTGAGTCAGCTTTGACCCCTGACGGAGTATTAATGCCGAGTCACGGCTCTGCTAGCAGAGTATTATTAATACTGAGTCACCTTTGACCCCTGCCGGAGTATTAATGCTGAGTCAGCTTTGACCCCTGACGGAGTATTAATGCCGAGTCACGGCTCTGCTAGCAGAGTATTATTAATACTGAGTCACCTTTGACCCCTGCCGGAGTATTAATGCCGAGTCACGGCTCTGATAGCAGAGTATTATTCATACTGAGTTACCTTTGACCCCTGCCGGAGTATTAATGCTGAGTCACCTTTGACCCCTGCCGGAGTATTAATGCCGAGTCACGGCTCTGCTAGCAGAGTATTATTAATACTGAGTCACCTTTGACCCCTGCCGGAGTATTAATGCCGAGTCACGGCTCAGCTAACAGAGTATTATTAATGCTGAGTCAGCTTTGACCCCTGCCGGAGTATTAATGCCGAGTCACGGCTCTGCTAGCAGAATATTATTAATACTGAGTCACCTTTGACCCCTGCCGGAGTATTAATGCCGAGTCACGGCTCAGCTAACAGAGTATTATTAATGCTGAGTCACCTTTGACCCCTGCCGGAGTATTAATGCCGAGTCACGGCTCTGCTAGCAGAATATTATTAATACTGAGTCACCTTTGACCCCTGCCGGAGTATTAATGCTGAGTCAGCTTTGACCCCTGACGGAGTATTAATGCCGAGTCACGGCTCTGCTAGCAGAGTATTATTAATACTGAGTCACCTTTGACCCCTGCCGGAGTATTAATGCTGAGTCAGCTTTGACCCCTGACGGAGTATTAATGCCGAGTCACGGCTCTGCTAGCAGAGTATTATTAATACTGAGTCACCTTTGACCCCTGCCGGAGTATTAATGCCGAGTCACGGCTCTGATAGCAGAGTATTATTCATACTGAGTTACCTTTGACCCCTGCCGGAGTATTAATGCTGAGTCACCTTTGACCCCTGCCGGAGTATTAATGCCGAGTCACGGCTCTGCTAGCAGAGTATTATTAATACTGAGTCACCTTTGACCCCTGCCGGAGTATTAATGCCGAGTCACGGCTCTGCTAGCAGATGAGTAGTATTAATACTGAGTCACCTTTGACCCCTGCCGGAGTATTAATGCTGAGTCACCTTTGACCCCTGCCGGAGTATTAATGCCGAGTCACGGCTCTGCTAACAGAATATTATTAATACTGAGTCACCTTTGACCCCTGCTGGAGTATTAATGCCGAGTCAAAGCTCTGCTAGCAGATGAGTATTATTAATACTGAGTCACCTTTGACCCCTGCCGGAGTATTAATGCTGAGTCAGCTTTGACCCCTGCCGGAGTATTAATGCCGAGTCACGGCTCTGCTAGCAGAGTATTATTAATACTGAGTCACCTTTGACCCCTGCCGGAGTATTAATGCCGAGTCACGGCTCTGATAGCAGAGTATTATTCATACTGAGTTACCTTTGACCCCTGCCGGAGTATTAATGCTGAGTCACCTTTGACCCCTGCCGGAGTATTAATGCCGAGTCACGGCTCTGCTAGCAGAGTATTATTAATACTGAGTCACCTTTGACCCCTGCCGGAGTATTAATGCCGAGTCACGGCTCTGCTAGCAGAGTATTATTAATACTGAGTCACCTTTGACCCCTGCCGGAGTATTAATGCCGAGTCACGGCTCTGCTAGCAGATGAGTAGTATTAATACTGAGTCACCTTTGACCCCTGCCGGAGTATTAATGCTGAGTCACCTTTGACCCCTGCCGGAGTATTAATGCCGAGTCACGGCTCTGCTAACAGAATATTATTAATACTGAGTCACCTTTGACCCCTGCTGGAGTATTAATGCCGAGTCAAAGCTCTGCTAGCAGATGAGTATTATTAATACTGAGTCACCTTTGACCCCTGCCGGAGTATTAATGCCGAGTCACGGCTCTGCTAGCAGAGTATTATTAATACTGAGTCACCTTTGACCCCTGCCGGAGTATTAATGCCGAGTCACGGCTCTGATAGCAGAGTATTATTCATACTGAGTTACCTTTGACCCCTGCCGGAGTATTAATGCTGAGTCACCTTTGACCCCTGCCGGAGTATTAATGCCGAGTCACGGCTCTGCTAGCAGAGTATTATTAATACTGAGTCACCTTTGACCCCTGCCGGAGTATTAATGCCGAGTCACGGCTCTGCTAGCAGAGTATTATTAATACTGAGTCACCTTTGACCCCTGCCGGAGTATTAATGCCGAGTCACGGCTCAGCTAACAGAGTATTATTAATGCCGAGTCAAAGCTCTGCTAGCAGATGAGTATTATTAATACTGAGTCACCTTTGACCCCTGCCGGAGTATTAATGCTGAGTCAGCTTTGACCCCTGACGGAGTATTAATGCCGAGTCACGGCTCTGCTAGCAGACTATTATTAATACTGAGTCACCTTTGACCCCTGCCGGAGTATTAATGCTGAGTCAGCTTTGACCCCTGACGGAGTATTAATGCCGAGTCACGGCTCTGCTAGCAGAGTATTATTAATACTGAGTCACCTTTGACCCCTGCCGGAGTATTAATGCCGAGTCACGGCTCTGCTAGCAGATGAGTAGTATTAATACTGAGTCACCTTTGACCCCTGCCGGAGTATTAATGCTGAGTCACGGCTCTGCTAGCAGAATATTATTAATACTGAGTCACCTTTGACCCCTGCCGGAGTATTAATGCCGAGTCACGGCTCTGCTAGCAGATGAGTAGTATTAATACTGAGTCACCTTTGACCCCTGCCGGAGTATTAATGCTGAGTCACCTTTGACCCCTGCCGGAGTATTAATGCCGAGTCACGGCTCTGCTAACAGAATATTATTAATACTGAGTCACCTTTGACCCCTGCTGGAGTATTAATGCCGAGTCAAAGCTCTGCTAGCAGATGAGTATTATTAATACTGAGTCACCTTTGACCCCTGCCGGAGTATTAATGCTGAGTCAGCTTTGACCCCTGACGGAGTATTAATGCCGAGTCACGGCTCTGCTAGCAGACTATTATTAATACTGAGTCACCTTTGACCCCTGCCGGAGTATTAATGCTGAGTCAGCTTTGACCCCTGACGGAGTATTAATGCCGAGTCACGGCTCTGCTAGCAGAGTATTATTAATACTGAGTCACCTTTGACCCCTGCCGGAGTATTAATGCTGAGTCAGCTTTGACCCCTGCCGGAGTATTAATGCCGAGTCACGGCTCTGCTAGCAGATGAGTAGTATTAATACTGAGTCACCTTTGACCCCTGCCGGAGTATTAATGCTGAGTCACCTTTGACCCCTGCCGGAGTATTAATGCCGAGTCACGGCTCTGCTAACAGAATATTATTAATACTGAGTCACCTTTGACCCCTGCTGGAGTATTAATGCCGAGTCAAAGCTCTGCTAGCAGATGAGTATTATTAATACTGAGTCACCTTTGACCCCTGCCGGAGTATTAATGCTGAGTCAGCTTTGACCCCTGACGGAGTATTAATGCCGAGTCACGGCTCTGCTAGCAGACTATTATTAATACTGAGTCACCTTTGACCCCTGCCGGAGTATTAATGCTGAGTCAGCTTTGACCCCTGACGGAGTATTAATGCCGAGTCACGGCTCTGCTAGCAGAGTATTATTAATACTGAGTCACCTTTGACCCCTGCCGGAGTATTAATGCCGAGTCACGGCTCTGCTAGCAGATGAGTAGTATTAATACTGAGTCACCTTTGACCCCTGCTGGAGTATTAATGCTGAGTCACCTTTGACCCCTGCCGGAGTATTAATGCCGAGTCACGGCTCTGCTAGCAGAGCCGTGACTCGGCATTAATACTCCGTCAGGGGTCAAAGCTGACTCAGCATTAATACTCCGGCAGGGGTCAAAGGTGACTCAGTATTAATAATACTCTGCTAGCAGAGCCGTGACTCGGCATTAATACTCCGGCAGGGGTCAAAGGTGACTCAGCATTAATACTCCAGCAGGGGTCAAAGGTGACTCAGTATTAATACTACTCATCTGCTAGCAGAGCCGTGACTCGGCATTAATACTCCGGCAGGGGTCAAAGGTGACTCAGTATTAATAATACTCTGCTAGCAGAGCCGTGACTCGGCATTAATACTCCGGCAGGGGTCAATGGTGACTCAGTATTAATACTCCGGCAGGGGTCAAAGGTGACTCAGCATTAATAATACTCTGTTAGCTGAGCCGTGACTCGGCATTAATACTCCGGCAGGGGTCAAAGGTGACTCAGTATTAATAATACTCTGCTAGCAGAGCCGTGACTCGGCATTAATACTCCGGCAGGGGTCAATGGTGACTCAGTATTAATACTCCGGCAGGGGTCAAAGGTGACTCAGCATTAATAATACTCTGTTAGCTGAGCCGTGACTCGGCATTAATACTCCGGCAGGGGTCAAAGGTGACTCAGTATTAATACTACTCATCTGCTAGCAGAGCCGTGACTCGGCATTAATACTCCGGCAGGGGTCAAAGGTGACTCAGTATTAATAATACTCTGCTAGCAGAGCCGTGACTCGGCATTAATACTCCGGCAGGGGTCAAAGGTGACTCAGCATTAATACTCCGGCAGGGGTCAAAGGTAACTCAGTATGAATAATACTCTGCTATCAGAGCCGTGACTCGGCATTAATACTCCGGCAGGGGTCAAAGGTGACTCAGTATTAATAATACTCTGCTAGCAGAGCCGTGACTCGGCATTAATACTCCGTCAGGGGTCAAAGCTGACTCAGCATTAATACTCCGGCAGGGGTCAAAGGTGACTCAGTATTAATAATAGTCTGCTAGCAGAGCCGTGACTCGGCATTAATACTCCGTCAGGGGTCAAAGCTGACTCAGCATTAATACTCCGGCAGGGGTCAAAGGTGACTCAGTATTAATAATACTCATCTGCTAGCAGAGCTTTGACTCGGCATTAATACTCCAGCAGGGGTCAAAGGTGACTCAGTATTAATAATATTCTGTTAGCAGAGCCGTGACTCGGCATTAATACTCCGGCAGGGGTCAAAGGTGACTCAGTATTAATAATACTCTGCTAGCAGAGCCGTGACTCGGCATTAATACTCCGGCAGGGGTCAATGGTGACTCAGTATTAATACTCCAGCAGGGGTCAAAGGTGACTCAGTATTAATACTACTCATCTGCTAGCAGAGCCGTGACTCGGCATTAATACTCCGGCAGGGGTCAAAGCTGACTCAGCATTAATACTCCGGCAGGGGTCAAAGGTGACTCAGTATTAATAATACTCTGCTAGCAGAGCCGTGACTCGGCATTAATACTCCGTCAGGGGTCAAAGCTGACTCAGCATTAATACTCCGGCAGGGGTCAAAGGTGACTCAGTATTAATAATACTCTGCTAGCAGAGCCGTGACTCGGCATTAATACTCCGGCAGGGGTCAAAGGTGACTCAGTATTAATAATACTCTGCTAGCAGAGCCGTGACTCGGCATTAATACTCCGTCAGGGGTCAAAGCTGACTCAGCATTAATACTCCGGCAGGGGTCAAAGGTGACTCAGTATTAATAATAGTCTGCTAGCAGAGCCGTGACTCGGCATTAATACTCCGTCAGGGGTCAAAGCTGACTCAGCATTAATACTCCGGCAGGGGTCAAAGGTGACTCAGTATTAATAATACTCATCTGCTAGCAGAGCTTTGACTCGGCATTAATACTCCAGCAGGGGTCAAAGGTGACTCAGTATTAATAATATTCTGTTAGCAGAGCCGTGACTCGGCATTAATACTCCGGCAGGGGTCAAAGGTGACTCAGTATTAATAATACTCTGCTAGCAGAGCCGTGACTCGGCATTAATACTCCGGCAGGGGTCAAAGGTGACTCAGCATTAATACTCCAGCAGGGGTCAAAGGTGACTCAGTATTAATACTACTCATCTGCTAGCAGAGCCGTGACTCGGCATTAATACTCCGGCAGGGGTCAAAGCTGACTCAGCATTAATACTCCGGCAGGGGTCAAAGGTGACTCAGTATTAATAATACTCTGCTAGCAGAGCCGTGACTCGGCATTAATACTCCGTCAGGGGTCAAAGCTGACTCAGCATTAATACTCCGGCAGGGGTCAAAGGTGACTCAGTATTAATAATACTCTGCTAGCAGAGCCGTGACTCGGCATTAATACTCCGGCAGGGGTCAAAGGTGACTCAGCATTAATACTCCAGCAGGGGTCAAAGGTGACTCAGTATTAATACTACTCATCTGCTAGCAGAGCCGTGACTCGGCATTAATACTCCGGCAGGGGTCAAAGGTGACTCAGTATTAATAATACTCTGCTAGCAGAGCCGTGACTCGGCATTAATACTCCGGCAGGGGTCAATGGTGACTCAGTATTAATACTCCGGCAGGGGTCAAAGGTGACTCAGCATTAATAATACTCTGTTAGCTGAGCCGTGACTCGGCATTAATACTCCGGCAGGGGTCAAAGGTGACTCAGTATTAATAATACTCTGCTAGCAGAGCCGTGACTCGGCATTAATACTCCGGCAGGGGTCAAAGGTGACTCAGTATTAATAATACTCTGCTAGCAGAGCCGTGACTCGGCATTAATACTCCGGCAGGGGTCAAAGGTGACTCAGCATTAATACTCCGGCAGGGGTCAAAGGTAACTCAGTATGAATAATACTCTGCTATCAGAGCCGTGACTCGGCATTAATACTCCGGCAGGGGTCAAAGGTGACTCAGTATTAATAATACTCTGCTAGCAGAGCCGTGACTCGGCATTAATACTCCGTCAGGGGTCAAAGCTGACTCAGCATTAATACTCCGGCAGGGGTCAAAGGTGACTCAGTATTAATAATAGTCTGCTAGCAGAGCCGTGACTCGGCATTAATACTCCGTCAGGGGTCAAAGCTGACTCAGCATTAATACTCCGGCAGGGGTCAAAGGTGACTCAGTATTAATAATACTCTGCTAGCAGAGCCGTGACTCGGCATTAATACTCCGGCAGGGGTCAAAGGTGACTCAGCATTAATACTCCAGCAGGGGTCAAAGGTGACTCAGTATTAATACTACTCATCTGCTAGCAGAGCCGTGACTCGGCATTAATACTCCGGCAGGGGTCAAAGGTGACTCAGTATTAATAATACTCTGCTAGCAGAGCCGTGACTCGGCATTAATACTCCGGCAGGGGTCAATGGTGACTCAGTATTAATACTCCGGCAGGGGTCAAAGGTGACTCAGCATTAATAATACTCTGTTAGCTGAGCCGTGACTCGGCATTAATACTCCGGCAGGGGTCAAAGGTGACTCAGTATTAATACTACTCATCTGCTAGCAGAGCCGTGACTCGGCATTAATACTCCGGCAGGGGTCAAAGGTGACTCAGTATTAATAATACTCTGCTAGCAGAGCCGTGACTCGGCATTAATACTCCGGCAGGGGTCAAAGGTGACTCAGCATTAATACTCCGGCAGGGGTCAAAGGTAACTCAGTATGAATAATACTCTGCTATCAGAGCCGTGACTCGGCATTAATACTCCGGCAGGGGTCAAAGGTGACTCAGTATTAATAATACTCTGCTAGCAGAGCCGTGACTCGGCATTAATACTCCGTCAGGGGTCAAAGCTGACTCAGCATTAATACTCCGGCAGGGGTCAAAGGTGACTCAGTATTAATAATACTCTGCTAGCAGAGCCGTGACTCGGCATTAATACTCCGGCAGGGGTCAAAGGTGACTCAGCATTAATACTCCAGCAGGGGTCAAAGGTGACTCAGTATTAATACTACTCATCTGCTAGCAGAGCCATGACTCGGCATTAATACTCCGGCAGGGGTCAAAGGTGACTCAGCATTAATACTCCAGCAGGGGTCAAAGGTGACTCAGTATTAATACTACTCATCTGCTAGCAGAGCCGTGACTCGGCATTAATACTCCGGCAGGGGTCAAAGCTGACTCAGCATTAATACTCCGGCAGGGGTCAAAGGTGACTCAGCATTAATAATACTCTGTTAGCTGAGCCGTGACTCGGCATTAATACTCCGGCAGGGGTCAAAGGTGACTCAGTATTAATACTACTCATCTGCTAGCAGAGCCGTGACTCGGCATTAATACTCCGGCAGGGGTCAAAGGTGACTCAGTATTAATAATACTCTGCTAGCAGAGCCGTGACTCGGCATTAATACTCCGGCAGGGGTCAAAGGTGACTCAGCATTAATACTCCGGCAGGGGTCAAAGGTAACTCAGTATGAATAATACTCTGCTATCAGAGCCGTGACTCGGCATTAATACTCCGGCAGGGGTCAAAGGTGACTCAGTATTAATAATACTCTGCTAGCAGAGCCGTGACTCGGCATTAATACTCCGTCAGGGGTCAAAGCTGACTCAGCATTAATACTCCGGCAGGGGTCAAAGGTGACTCAGTATTAATAATACTCTGCTAGCAGAGCCGTGACTCGGCATTAATACTCCGGCAGGGGTCAAAGGTGACTCAGCATTAATACTCCAGCAGGGGTCAAAGGTGACTCAGTATTAATACTACTCATCTGCTAGCAGAGCCGTGACTCGGCATTAATACTCCGGCAGGGGTCAAAGGTGACTCAGCATTAATACTCCAGCAGGGGTCAAAGGTGACTCAGTATTAATACTACTCATCTGCTAGCAGAGCCGTGACTCGGCATTAATACTCCGGCAGGGGTCAAAGCTGACTCAGCATTAATACTCCGGCAGGGGTCAAAGGTGACTCAGTATTAATAATACTCTGCTAGCAGAGCCGTGACTCGGCATTAATACTCCGTCAGGGGTCAAAGCTGACTCAGCATTAATACTCCGGCAGGGGTCAAAGGTGACTCAGTATTAATAATACTCTGCTAGCAGAGCCGTGACTCGGCATTAATACTCCGGCAGGGGTCAAAGGTGACTCAGCATTAATACTCCAGCAGGGGTCAAAGGTGACTCAGTATTAATACTACTCATCTGCTAGCAGAGCCGTGACTCGGCATTAATACTCCGGCAGGGGTCAAAGGTGACTCAGTATTAATAATACTCTGCTAGCAGAGCCGTGACTCGGCATTAATACTCCGGCAGGGGTCAATGGTGACTCAGTATTAATACTCCGGCAGGGGTCAAAGGTGACTCAGCATTAATAATACTCTGTTAGCTGAGCCGTGACTCGGCATTAATACTCCGGCAGGGGTCAAAGGTGACTCAGTATTAATAATACTCTGCTAGCAGAGCCGTGACTCGGCATTAATACTCCGGCAGGGGTCAAAGGTGACTCAGTATTAATAATACTCTGCTAGCAGAGCCGTGACTCGGCATTAATACTCCGGCAGGGGTCAAAGGTGACTCAGCATTAATACTCCGGCAGGGGTCAAAGGTAACTCAGTATGAATAATACTCTGCTATCAGAGCCGTGACTCGGCATTAATACTCCGGCAGGGGTCAAAGGTGACTCAGTATTAATAATACTCTGCTAGCAGAGCCGTGACTCGGCATTAATACTCCGTCAGGGGTCAAAGCTGACTCAGCATTAATACTCCGGCAGGGGTCAAAGGTGACTCAGTATTAATAATAGTCTGCTAGCAGAGCCGTGACTCGGCATTAATACTCCGTCAGGGGTCAAAGCTGACTCAGCATTAATACTCCGGCAGGGGTCAAAGGTGACTCAGTATTAATAATACTCTGCTAGCAGAGCCGTGACTCGGCATTAATACTCCGGCAGGGGTCAAAGGTGACTCAGCATTAATACTCCAGCAGGGGTCAAAGGTGACTCAGTATTAATACTACTCATCTGCTAGCAGAGCCGTGACTCGGCATTAATACTCCGGCAGGGGTCAAAGGTGACTCAGTATTAATAATACTCTGCTAGCAGAGCCGTGACTCGGCATTAATACTCCGGCAGGGGTCAATGGTGACTCAGTATTAATACTCCGGCAGGGGTCAAAGGTGACTCAGCATTAATAATACTCTGTTAGCTGAGCCGTGACTCGGCATTAATACTCCGGCAGGGGTCAAAGGTGACTCAGTATTAATACTACTCATCTGCTAGCAGAGCCGTGACTCGGCATTAATACTCCGGCAGGGGTCAAAGGTGACTCAGTATTAATAATACTCTGCTAGCAGAGCCGTGACTCGGCATTAATACTCCGGCAGGGGTCAAAGGTGACTCAGCATTAATACTCCGGCAGGGGTCAAAGGTAACTCAGTATGAATAATACTCTGCTATCAGAGCCGTGACTCGGCATTAATACTCCGGCAGGGGTCAAAGGTGACTCAGTATTAATAATACTCTGCTAGCAGAGCCGTGACTCGGCATTAATACTCCGTCAGGGGTCAAAGCTGACTCAGCATTAATAATACTCATCTGCTAGCAGAGCTTTGACTCGGCATTAATACTCCAGCAGGGGTCAAAGGTGACTCAGTATTAATACTACTCATCTGCTAGCAGAGCCGTGACTCGGCATTAATACTCCGGCAGGGGTCAAAGGTGACTCAGTATTAATAATACTCTGCTAGCAGAGCCGTGACTCGGCATTAATACTCCGGCAGGGGTCAAAGGTGACTCAGCATTAATACTCCAGCAGGGGTCAAAGGTGACTCAGTATTAATACTACTCATCTGCTAGCAGAGCCGTGACTCGGCATTAATACTCCGGCAGGGGTCAAAGCTGACTCAGCATTAATACTCCGGCAGGGGTCAAAGGTGACTCAGTATTAATAATACTCTGCTAGCAGAGCCGTGACTCGGCATTAATACTCCGTCAGGGGTCAAAGCTGACTCAGCATTAATACTCCGGCAGGGGTCAAAGGTGACTCAGTATTAATAATACTCTGCTAGCAGAGCCGTGACTCGGCATTAATACTCCGGCAGGGGTCAAAGGTGACTCAGCATTAATACTCCAGCAGGGGTCAAAGGTGACTCAGTATTAATACTACTCATCTGCTAGCAGAGCCGTGACTCGGCATTAATACTCCGGCAGGGGTCAAAGGTGACTCAGTATTAATAATACTCTGCTAGCAGAGCCGTGACTCGGCATTAATACTCCGGCAGGGGTCAATGGTGACTCAGTATTAATACTCCGGCAGGGGTCAAAGGTGACTCAGCATTAATAATACTCTGTTAGCTGAGCCGTGACTCGGCATTAATACTCCGGCAGGGGTCAAAGGTGACTCAGTATTAATAATACTCTGCTAGCAGAGCCGTGACTCGGCATTAATACTCCGGCAGGGGTCAAAGGTGACTCAGCATTAATACTCCGGCAGGGGTCAAAGGTAACTCAGTATGAATAATACTCTGCTATCAGAGCCGTGACTCGGCATTAATACTCCGGCAGGGGTCAAAGGTGACTCAGTATTAATAATACTCTGCTAGCAGAGCCGTGACTCGGCATTAATACTCCGTCAGGGGTCAAAGCTGACTCAGCATTAATACTCCGGCAGGGGTCAAAGGTGACTCAGTATTAATAATAGTCTGCTAGCAGAGCCGTGACTCGGCATTAATACTCCGTCAGGGGTCAAAGCTGACTCAGCATTAATACTCCGGCAGGGGTCAAAGGTAACTCAGTATGAATAATACTCTGCTATCAGAGCCGTGACTCAGTATTAATACTCCGGCAGGGGTCAAAGGTGACTCAGCATTAATAATACTCTGTTAGCTGAGCCGTGACTCGGCATTAATACTCCGGCAGGGGTCAAAGGTGACTCAGTATTAATAATACTCTGCTAGCAGAGCCGTGACTCGGCATTAATACTCCGGCAGGGGTCAAAGGTGACTCAGCATTAATACTCCGGCAGGGGTCAAAGGTAACTCAGTATGAATAATACTCTGCTATCAGAGCCGTGACTCGGCATTAATACTCCGGCAGGGGTCAAAGGTGACTCAGTATTAATAATACTCTGCTAGCAGAGCCGTGACTCGGCATTAATACTCCGTCAGGGGTCAAAGCTGACTCAGCATTAATACTCCGGCAGGGGTCAAAGGTGACTCAGTATTAATAATACTCTGCTAGCAGAGCCGTGACTCGGCATTAATACTCCGGCAGGGGTCAATGGTGACTCAGTATTAATACTCCGGCAGGGGTCAAAGGTGACTCAGCATTAATAATACTCTGTTAGCTGAGCCGTGACTCGGCATTAATACTCCGGCAGGGGTCAAAGGTGACTCAGTATTAATAATACTCTGCTAGCAGAGCCGTGACTCGGCATTAATACTCCGGCAGGGGTCAAAGGTGACTCAGCATTAATACTCCGGCAGGGGTCAAAGGTAACTCAGTATGAATAATACTCTGCTATCAGAGCCGTGACTCGGCATTAATACTCCGGCAGGGGTCAAAGGTGACTCAGTATTAATAATACTCTGCTAGCAGAGCCGTGACTCGGCATTAATACTCCGGCAGGGGTCAAAGCTGACTCAGCATTAATACTCCGGCAGGGGTCAAAGGTGACTCAGTATTAATAATAGTCTGCTAGCAGAGCCGTGACTCGGCATTAATACTCCGTCAGGGGTCAAAGCTGACTCAGCATTAATACTCCGGCAGGGGTCAAAGGTGACTCAGTATTAATAATACTCATCTGCTAGCAGAGCTTTGACTCGGCATTAATACTCCAGCAGGGGTCAAAGGTGACTCAGTATTAATAATATTCTGTTAGCAGAGCCGTGACTCGGCATTAATACTCCGGCAGGGGTCAAAGGTGACTCAGTATTAATAATACTCTGCTAGCAGAGCCGTGACTCGGCATTAATACTCCGGCAGGGGTCAATGGTGACTCAGTATTAATACTCCGGCAGGGGTCAAAGGTGACTCAGCATTAATAATACTCTGTTAGCTGAGCCGTGACTCGGCATTAATACTCCGGCAGGGGTCAAAGGTGACTCAGTATTAATAATACTCTGCTAGCAGAGCCGTGACTCGGCATTAATACTCCGGCAGGGGTCAAAGGTGACTCAGTATTAATAATACTCTGCTAGCAGAGCCGTGACTCGGCATTAATACTCCGGCAGGGGTCAAAGGTGACTCAGTATTAATAATACTCTGCTAGCAGAGCCGCGACTCGGCATTACTACTCCGGCAGGGGTCAAAGGTGATCGGTATTAATACTCTGGAAGGGGTCAAAGCTGACTCAGTATTAATAATATTCTGTTAGCAGAGCCGTGACTCGGCATTAATACTCCGGCAGGGGTCAAAGGTGACTCAGTATTAATAATACTCTGCTAGCAGAGCCGTGACTCGGCATTAATACTCCGTCAGGGGTCAAAGCTGACTCAGCATTAATACTCCGGCAGGGGTCAAAGGTGACTCAGTATTAATAATACTCATCTGCTAGCAGAGCTTTGACTCGGCATTAATACTCCAGCAGGGGTCAAAGGTGACTCAGTATTAATAATATTCTGTTAGCAGAGCCGTGACTCGGCATTAATACTCCGGCAGGGGTCAAAGCTGACTCAGTATTAATAATATTCTGTTAGCAGAGCCGTGACTCGGCATTAATACTCCGGCAGGGGTCAAAGGTGACTCAGTATTAATAATACTCTGCTAGCAGAGCCGTGACTCGGCATTAATACTCCGGCAGGGGTCAATGGTGACTCAGTATTAATACTCCGGCAGGGGTCAAAGGTGACTCAGCATTAATAATACTCTGTTAGCTGAGCCGTGACTCGGCATTAATACTCCGGCAGGGGTCAAAGGTGACTCAGTATTAATAATACTCTGCTAGCAGAGCCGTGACTCGGCATTAATACTCCGGCAGGGGTCAAAGGTGACTCAGCATTAATACTCCGGCAGGGGTCAAAGGTAACTCAGTATGAATAATACTCTGCTATCAGAGCCGTGACTCGGCATTAATACTCCGGCAGGGGTCAAAGGTGACTCAGTATTAATAATACTCTGCTAGCAGAGCCGTGACTCGGCATTAATACTCCGTCAGGGGTCAAAGCTGACTCAGCATTAATACTCCGGCAGGGGTCAAAGGTGACTCAGTATTAATAATAGTCTGTTAGCAGAGCCGTGACTCGGCATTAATACTCCGGCAGGGGTCAAAGGTGACTCAGTATTAATAATACTCTGCTAGCAGAGCCGTGACTCGGCATTAATACTCCGGCAGGGGTCAATGGTGACTCAGTATTAATACTCCGGCAGGGGTCAAAGGTGACTCAGCATTAATAATACTCTGTTAGCTGAGCCGTGACTCAGCATTAATACTCCGGCAGGGGTCAAAGGTGACTCAGTATTAATAATACTCTGCTAGCAGAGCCGTGACTCGGCATTAATACTCCGGCAGGGGTCAAAGGTGACTCAGCATTAATACTCCGGCAGGGGTCAAAGGTAACTCAGTATGAATAATACTCTGCTATCAGAGCCGTGACTCGGCATTAATACTCCGGCAGGGGTCAAAGGTGACTCAGTATTAATAATACTCTGCTAGCAGAGCCGTGACTCGGCATTAATACTCCGTCAGGGGTCAAAGCTGACTCAGCATTAATACTCCGGCAGGGGTCAAAGGTGACTCAGTATTAATAATAGTCTGCTAGCAGAGCCGTGACTCGGCATTAATACTCCGTCAGGGGTCAAAGCTGACTCAGCATTAATACTCCGGCAGGGGTCAAAGGTGACTCAGTATTAATAATACTCATCTGCTAGCAGAGCTTTGACTCGGCATTAATACTCCAGCAGGGGTCAAAGGTGACTCAGTATTAATAATATTCTGTTAGCAGAGCCGTGACTCGGCATTAATACTCCGGCAGGGGTCAAAGGTGACTCAGTATTAATAATACTCTGCTAGCAGAGCCGTGACTCGGCATTAATACTCCGGCAGGGGTCAATGGTGACTCAGTATTAATACTCCGGCAGGGGTCAAAGGTGACTCAGCATTAATAATACTCTGTTAGCTGAGCCGTGACTCGGCATTAATACTCCGGCAGGGGTCAAAGGTGACTCAGTATTAATAATACTCTGCTAGCAGAGCCGTGACTCGGCATTAATACTCCGGCAGGGGTCAAAGGTGACTCAGTATTAATAATACTCTGCTAGCAGAGCCGTGACTCGGCATTAATACTCCGGCAGGGGTCAAAGGTGACTCAGTATTAATAATACTCTGCTAGCAGAGCCGCGACTCGGCATTACTACTCCGGCAGGGGTCAAAGGTGATCGGTATTAATACTCTGGAAGGGGTCAAAGCTGACTCAGTATTAATAATATTCTGTTAGCAGAGCCGTGACTCGGCATTAATACTCCGGCAGGGGTCAAAGGTGACTCAGTATTAATAATACTCTGCTAGCAGAGCCGTGACTCGGCATTAATACTCCGGCAGGGGTCAATGGTGACTCAGTATTAATACTCCGGCAGGGGTCAAAGGTGACTCAGCATTAATAATACTCTGTTAGCTGAGCCGTGACTCGGCATTAATACTCCGGCAGGGGTCAAAGGTGACTCAGTATTAATAATACTCTGCTAGCAGAGCCGTGACTCGGCATTAATACTCCGGCAGGGGTCAAAGGTGACTCAGCATTAATACTCCGGCAGGGGTCAAAGGTAACTCAGTATGAATAATACTCTGCTATCAGAGCCGTGACTCGGCATTAATACTCCGGCAGGGGTCAAAGGTGACTCAGTATTAATAATACTCTGCTAGCAGAGCCGTGACTCGGCATTAATACTCCGTCAGGGGTCAAAGCTGACTCAGCATTAATACTCCGGCAGGGGTCAAAGGTGACTCAGTATTAATAATAGTCTGCTAGCAGAGCCGTGACTCGGCATTAATACTCCGTCAGGGGTCAAAGCTGACTCAGCATTAATACTCCGGCAGGGGTCAAAGGTGACTCAGTATTAATAATACTCATCTGCTAGCAGAGCTTTGACTCGGCATTAATACTCCAGCAGGGGTCAAAGGTGACTCAGTATTAATACTACTCATCTGCTAGCAGAGCCGTGACTCGGCATTAATACTCCGGCAGGGGTCAAAGGTGACTCAGTATTAATAATACTCTGCTAGCAGAGCCGTGACTCGGCATTAATACTCCGGCAGGGGTCAAAGGTGACTCAGCATTAATACTCCAGCAGGGGTCAAAGGTGACTCAGTATTAATACTACTCATCTGCTAGCAGAGCCGTGACTCGGCATTAATACTCCGGCAGGGGTCAAAGCTGACTCAGCATTAATACTCCGGCAGGGGTCAAAGGTGACTCAGTATTAATAATACTCTGCTAGCAGAGCCGTGACTCGGCATTAATACTCCGTCAGGGGTCAAAGCTGACTCAGCATTAATACTCCGGCAGGGGTCAAAGGTGACTCAGTATTAATAATACTCTGCTAGCAGAGCCGTGACTCGGCATTAATACTCCGGCAGGGGTCAAAGGTGACTCAGCATTAATACTCCAGCAGGGGTCAAAGGTGACTCAGTATTAATACTACTCATCTGCTAGCAGAGCCGTGACTCGGCATTAATACTCCGGCAGGGGTCAAAGGTGACTCAGTATTAATAATACTCTGCTAGCAGAGCCGTGACTCGGCATTAATACTCCGGCAGGGGTCAATGGTGACTCAGTATTAATACTCCGGCAGGGGTCAAAGGTGACTCAGCATTAATAATACTCTGTTAGCTGAGCCGTGACTCGGCATTAATACTCCGGCAGGGGTCAAAGGTGACTCAGTATTAATAATACTCTGCTAGCAGAGCCGTGACTCGGCATTAATACTCCGGCAGGGGTCAAAGGTGACTCAGTATTAATAATACTCTGCTAGCAGAGCCGCGACTCGGCATTACTACTCCGGCAGGGGTCAAAGGTGATCGGTATTAATACTCTGGAAGGGGTCAAAGCTGACTCAGTATTAATAATATTCTGTTAGCAGAGCCGTGACTCGGCATTAATACTCCGGCAGGGGTCAAAGGTGACTCAGTATTAATAATACTCTGCTAGCAGAGCCGTGACTCGGCATTAATACTCCGGCAGGGGTCAATGGTGACTCAGTATTAATACTCCGGCAGGGGTCAAAGGTGACTCAGCATTAATAATACTCTGTTAGCTGAGCCGTGACTCGGCATTAATACTCCGGCAGGGGTCAAAGGTGACTCAGTATTAATAATACTCTGCTAGCAGAGCCGTGACTCGGCATTAATACTCCGGCAGGGGTCAAAGGTGACTCAGTATTAATAATACTCTGCTAGCAGAGCCGCGACTCGGCATTACTACTCCGGCAGGGGTCAAAGGTGATCGGTATTAATACTCTGGAAGGGGTCAAAGCTGACTCAGTATTAATAATATTCTGTTAGCAGAGCCGTGACTCGGCATTAATACTCCGGCAGGGGTCAAAGGTGACTCAGTATTAATAATACTCTGCTAGCAGAGCCGTGACTCGGCATTAATACTCCGGCAGGGGTCAATGGTGACTCAGTATTAATACTCCGGCAGGGGTCAAAGGTGACTCAGCATTAATAATACTCTGTTAGCTGAGCCGTGACTCGGCATTAATACTCCGGCAGGGGTCAAAGGTGACTCAGTATTAATAATACTCTGCTAGCAGAGCCGTGACTCGGCATTAATACTCCGGCAGGGGTCAAAGGTGACTCAGCATTAATACTCCGGCAGGGGTCAAAGGTAACTCAGTATGAATAATACTCTGCTATCAGAGCCGTGACTCGGCATTAATACTCCGGCAGGGGTCAAAGGTGACTCAGTATTAATAATACTCTGCTAGCAGAGCCGTGACTCGGCATTAATACTCCGTCAGGGGTCAAAGCTGACTCAGCATTAATACTCCGGCAGGGGTCAAAGGTGACTCAGTATTAATAATAGTCTGCTAGCAGAGCCGTGACTCGGCATTAATACTCCGTCAGGGGTCAAAGCTGACTCAGCATTAATACTCCGGCAGGGGTCAAAGGTGACTCAGTATTAATAATACTCATCTGTTAGCAGAGCCGTGACTCGGCATTAATACTCCGGCAGGGGTCAAAGGTGACTCAGTATTAATAATACTCTGCTAGCAGAGCCGCGACTCGGCATTACTACTCCGGCAGGGGTCAAAGGTGATCGGTATTAATACTCTGGAAGGGGTCAAAGCTGACTCAGTATTAATAATATTCTGTTAGCAGAGCCGTGACTCGGCATTAATACTCCGGCAGGGGTCAAAGGTGACTCAGTATTAATAATACTCTGCTAGCAGAGCCGTGACTCGGCATTAATACTCCGGAAGGGGTCAATGGTGACTCAGTATTAATACTCCGGCAGGGGTCAAAGGTGACTCAGCATTAATAATACTCTGTTAGCTGAGCCGTGACTCGGCATTAATACTCCGGCAGGGGTCAAAGGTGACTCAGTATTAATAATACTCTGCTAGCAGAGCCGTGACTCGGCATTAATACTCCGGCAGGGGTCAAAGGTGACTCAGTATTAATAATACTCTGCTAGCAGAGCCGTGACTCGGCATTAATACTCCGGCAGGGGTCAAAGGTGACTCAGTATTAATAATACTCTGCTAGCAGAGCCGCGACTCGGCATTACTACTCCGGCAGGGGTCAAAGGTGATCGGTATTAATACTCTGGAAGGGGTCAAAGCTGACTCAGTATTAATAATATTCTGTTAGCAGAGCCGTGACTCGGCATTAATACTCCGGCAGGGGTCAAAGGTGACTCAGTATTAATAATACTCTGCTAGCAGAGCCGTGACTCGGCATTAATACTCCGGCAGGGGTCAATGGTGACTCAGTATTAATACTCCGGCAGGGGTCAAAGGTGACTCAGCATTAATAATACTCTGTTAGCTGAGCCGTGACTCGGCATTAATACTCCGGCAGGGGTCAAAGGTGACTCAGTATTAATAATACTCTGCTAGCAGAGCCGTGACTCGGCATTAATACTCCGGCAGGGGTCAAAGGTGACTCAGCATTAATACTCCGGCAGGGGTCAAAGGTAACTCAGTATGAATAATACTCTGCTATCAGAGCCGTGACTCGGCATTAATACTCCGGCAGGGGTCAAAGGTGACTCAGTATTAATAATACTCTGCTAGCAGAGCCGTGACTCGGCATTAATACTCCGTCAGGGGTCAAAGCTGACTCAGCATTAATACTCCGGCAGGGGTCAAAGGTGACTCAGTATTAATAATAGTCTGCTAGCAGAGCCGTGACTCGGCATTAATACTCCGTCAGGGGTCAAAGCTGACTCAGCATTAATACTCCGGCAGGGGTCAAAGGTGACTCAGTATTAATAATACTCATCTGCTAGCAGAGCTTTGACTCGGCATTAATACTCCAGCAGGGGTCAAAGGTGACTCAGTATTAATACTACTCATCTGCTAGCAGAGCCGTGACTCGGCATTAATACTCCGGCAGGGGTCAAAGGTGACTCAGTATTAATAATACTCTGCTAGCAGAGCCGTGACTCGGCATTAATACTCCGGCAGGGGTCAAAGGTGACTCAGCATTAATACTCCGGCAGGGGTCAAAGGTAACTCAGTATGAATAATACTCTGCTATCAGAGCCGTGACTCGGCATTAATACTCCGGCAGGGGTCAAAGGTGACTCAGTATTAATAATACTCTGCTAGCAGAGCCGTGACTCGGCATTAATACTCCGTCAGGGGTCAAAGCTGACTCAGCATTAATACTCCGGCAGGGGTCAAAGGTGACTCAGTATTAATAATAGTCTGCTAGCAGAGCCGTGACTCGGCATTAATACTCCGTCAGGGGTCAAAGCTGACTCAGCATTAATACTCCGGCAGGGGTCAAAGGTGACTCAGTATTAATAATACTCATCTGCTAGCAGAGCTTTGACTCGGCATTAATACTCCAGCAGGGGTCAAAGGTGACTCAGTATTAATACTACTCATCTGCTAGCAGAGCCGTGACTCGGCATTAATACTCCGGCAGGGGTCAAAGGTGACTCAGTATTAATAATACTCTGCTAGCAGAGCCGTGACTCGGCATTAATACTCCGGCAGGGGTCAAAGGTGACTCAGTATTAATAATACTCTGCTAGCAGAGCCGCGACTCGGCATTACTACTCCGGCAGGGGTCAAAGGTGATCGGTATTAATACTCTGGAAGGGGTCAAAGCTGACTCAGTATTAATAATATTCTGTTAGCAGAGCCGTGACTCGGCATTAATACTCCGGCAGGGGTCAAAGGTGACTCAGTATTAATAATACTCTGCTAGCAGAGCCGTGACTCGGCATTAATACTCCGGCAGGGGTCAATGGTGACTCAGTATTAATACTCCGGCAGGGGTCAAAGGTGACTCAGCATTAATAATACTCTGTTAGCTGAGCCGTGACTCGGCATTAATACTCCGGCAGGGGTCAAAGGTGACTCAGTATTAATAATACTCTGCTAGCAGAGCCGTGACTCGGCATTAATACTCCGGCAGGGGTCAAAGGTGACTCAGCATTAATACTCCGGCAGGGGTCAAAGGTAACTCAGTATGAATAATACTCTGCTATCAGAGCCGTGACTCGGCATTAATACTCCGGCAGGGGTCAAAGGTGACTCAGTATTAATAATACTCTGCTAGCAGAGCCGTGACTCGGCATTAATACTCCGTCAGGGGTCAAAGCTGACTCAGCATTAATACTCCGGCAGGGGTCAAAGGTGACTCAGTATTAATAATAGTCTGCTAGCAGAGCCGTGACTCGGCATTAATACTCCGGCAGGGGTCAAAGGTGACTCAGCATTAATACTCCAGCAGGGGTCAAAGGTGACTCAGTATTAATACTACTCATCTGCTAGCAGAGCCGTGACTCGGCATTAATACTCCGGCAGGGGTCAAAGGTGACTCAGTATTAATAATACTCTGCTAGCAGAGCCGTGACTCGGCATTAATACTCCGGCAGGGGTCAAAGGTGACTCAGTATTAATAATACTCTGCTAGCAGAGCCGCGACTCGGCATTACTACTCCGGCAGGGGTCAAAGGTGATCGGTATTAATACTCTGGAAGGGGTCAAAGCTGACTCAGTATTAATAATATTCTGTTAGCAGAGCCGTGACTCGGCATTAATACTCCGGCAGGGGTCAAAGGTGACTCAGTATTAATAATACTCTGCTAGCAGAGCCGTGACTCGGCATTAATACTCCGGCAGGGGTCAAAGGTGACTCAGCATTAATAATACTCTGCTAGCAGAGCCGTGACTCGGCATTAATACTCCGGCAGGGGTCAAAGGTGACTCAGTATTAATACTCCGGCAGGGGTCAAAGGTAACTCAGTATGAATAATACTCTGCTATCAGAGCCGTGACTCGGCATTAATACTCCGGCAGGGGTCAAAGGTGACTCAGTATTAATAATACTCTGCTAGCAGAGCCGTGACTCGGCATTAATACTCCGGCAGGGGTCAATGGTGACTCAGTATTAATACTCCGGCAGGGGTCAAAGGTGACTCAGCATTAATAATACTCTGTTAGCTGAGCCGTGACTCGGCATTAATACTCCGGCAGGGGTCAAAGGTGACTCAGTATTAATAATACTCTGCTAGCAGAGCCGTGACTCGGCATTAATACTCCGGCAGGGGTCAAAGGTGACTCAGCATTAATACTCCGGCAGGGGTCAAAGGTAACTCAGTATGAATAATACTCTGCTATCAGAGCCGTGACTCGGCATTAATACTCCGGCAGGGGTCAAAGGTGACTCAGTATTAATAATACTCTGCTAGCAGAGCCGTGACTCGGCATTAATACTCCGTCAGGGGTCAAAGCTGACTCAGCATTAATACTCCGGCAGGGGTCAAAGGTGACTCAGTATTAATAATAGTCTGCTAGCAGAGCCGTGACTCGGCATTAATACTCCGGCAGGGGTCAAAGGTGACTCAGCATTAATACTCCAGCAGGGGTCAAAGGTGACTCAGTATTAATACTACTCATCTGCTAGCAGAGCCGTGACTCGGCATTAATACTCCGGCAGGGGTCAAAGGTGACTCAGTATTAATAATACTCTGCTAGCAGAGCCGTGACTCGGCATTAATACTCCGGCAGGGGTCAAAGGTGACTCAGTATTAATAATACTCTGCTAGCAGAGCCGCGACTCGGCATTACTACTCCGGCAGGGGTCAAAGGTGATCGGTATTAATACTCTGGAAGGGGTCAAAGCTGACTCAGTATTAATAATATTCTGTTAGCAGAGCCGTGACTCGGCATTAATACTCCGGCAGGGGTCAAAGGTGACTCAGTATTAATAATACTCTGCTAGCAGAGCCGTGACTCGGCATTAATACTCCGGCAGGGGTCAATGGTGACTCAGTATTAATACTCCGGCAGGGGTCAAAGGTGACTCAGCATTAATAATACTCTGTTAGCTGAGCCGTGACTCGGCATTAATACTCCGGCAGGGGTCAAAGGTGACTCAGTATTAATAATACTCTGCTAGCAGAGCCGTGACTCGGCATTAATACTCCGGCAGGGGTCAAAGGTGACTCAGCATTAATACTCCGGCAGGGGTCAAAGGTAACTCAGTATGAATAATACTCTGCTATCAGAGCCGTGACTCGGCATTAATACTCCGGCAGGGGTCAAAGGTGACTCAGTATTAATAATACTCTGCTAGCAGAGCCGTGACTCGGCATTAATACTCCGGCAGGGGTCAAAGGTGACTCAGTATTAATAATACTCTGCTAGCAGAGCCGCGACTCGGCATTACTACTCCGGCAGGGGTCAAAGGTGATCGGTATTAATACTCTGGAAGGGGTCAAAGCTGACTCAGTATTAATAATATTCTGTTAGCAGAGCCGTGACTCGGCATTAATACTCCGGCAGGGGTCAAAGGTGACTCAGTATTAATAATACTCTGCTAGCAGAGCCGTGACTCGGCATTAATACTCCGGCAGGGGTCAATGGTGACTCAGTATTAATACTCCGGCAGGGGTCAAAGGTGACTCAGCATTAATAATACTCTGTTAGCTGAGCCGTGACTCGGCATTAATACTCCGGCAGGGGTCAAAGGTGACTCAGTATTAATAATACTCTGCTAGCAGAGCCGTGACTCGGCATTAATACTCCGGCAGGGGTCAAAGGTGACTCAGCATTAATACTCCGGCAGGGGTCAAAGGTAACTCAGTATGAATAATACTCTGCTATCAGAGCCGTGACTCGGCATTAATACTCCGGCAGGGGTCAAAGGTGACTCAGTATTAATAATACTCTGCTAGCAGAGCCGTGACTCGGCATTAATACTCCGTCAGGGGTCAAAGCTGACTCAGCATTAATACTCCGGCAGGGGTCAAAGGTGACTCAGTATTAATAATAGTCTGCTAGCAGAGCCGTGACTCGGCATTAATACTCCGGCAGGGGTCAAAGGTGACTCAGCATTAATACTCCAGCAGGGGTCAAAGGTGACTCAGTATTAATACTACTCATCTGCTAGCAGAGCCGTGACTCGGCATTAATACTCCGGCAGGGGTCAAAGGTGACTCAGTATTAATAATACTCTGCTAGCAGAGCCGTGACTCGGCATTAATACTCCGGCAGGGGTCAAAGGTGACTCAGTATTAATAATACTCTGCTAGCAGAGCCGCGACTCGGCATTACTACTCCGGCAGGGGTCAAAGGTGATCGGTATTAATACTCTGGAAGGGGTCAAAGCTGACTCAGTATTAATAATATTCTGTTAGCAGAGCCGTGACTCGGCATTAATACTCCGTCAGGGGTCAAAGCTGACTCAGCATTAATACTCCGGCAGGGGTCAAAGGTGACTCAGTATTAATAATAGTCTGCTAGCAGAGCCGTGACTCGGCATTAATACTCCGGCAGGGGTCAAAGGTGACTCAGCATTAATACTCCAGCAGGGGTCAAAGGTGACTCAGTATTAATACTACTCATCTGCTAGCAGAGCCGTGACTCGGCATTAATACTCCGGCAGGGGTCAAAGGTGACTCAGTATTAATAATACTCTGCTAGCAGAGCCGTGACTCGGCATTAATACTCCGGCAGGGGTCAAAGGTGACTCAGTATTAATAATACTCTGCTAGCAGAGCCGCGACTCGGCATTACTACTCCGGCAGGGGTCAAAGGTGATCGGTATTAATACTCTGGAAGGGGTCAAAGCTGACTCAGTATTAATAATATTCTGTTAGCAGAGCCGTGACTCGGCATTAATACTCCGGCAGGGGTCAAAGGTGACTCAGTATTAATAATACTCTGCTAGCAGAGCCGTGACTCGGCATTAATACTCCGGCAGGGGTCAATGGTGACTCAGTATTAATACTCCGGCAGGGGTCAAAGGTGACTCAGCATTAATAATACTCTGTTAGCTGAGCCGTGACTCGGCATTAATACTCCGGCAGGGGTCAAAGGTGACTCAGTATTAATAATACTCTGCTAGCAGAGCCGTGACTCGGCATTAATACTCCGGCAGGGGTCAAAGGTGACTCAGCATTAATACTCCGGCAGGGGTCAAAGGTAACTCAGTATGAATAATACTCTGCTATCAGAGCCGTGACTCGGCATTAATACTCCGGCAGGGGTCAAAGGTGACTCAGTATTAATAATACTCTGCTAGCAGAGCCGTGACTCGGCATTAATACTCCGGCAGGGGTCAAAGGTGACTCAGTATTAATAATACTCTGCTAGCAGAGCCGCGACTCGGCATTACTACTCCGGCAGGGGTCAAAGGTGATCGGTATTAATACTCTGGAAGGGGTCAAAGCTGACTCAGTATTAATAATATTCTGTTAGCAGAGCCGTGACTCGGCATTAATACTCCGGCAGGGGTCAAAGGTGACTCAGTATTAATAATACTCTGCTAGCAGAGCCGTGACTCGGCATTAATACTCCGGCAGGGGTCAATGGTGACTCAGTATTAATACTCCGGCAGGGGTCAAAGGTGACTCAGCATTAATAATACTCTGTTAGCTGAGCCGTGACTCGGCATTAATACTCCGGCAGGGGTCAAAGGTGACTCAGTATTAATAATACTCTGCTAGCAGAGCCGTGACTCGGCATTAATACTCCGGCAGGGGTCAAAGGTGACTCAGCATTAATACTCCGGCAGGGGTCAAAGGTAACTCAGTATGAATAATACTCTGCTATCAGAGCCGTGACTCGGCATTAATACTCCGGCAGGGGTCAAAGGTGACTCAGTATTAATAATACTCTGCTAGCAGAGCCGTGACTCGGCATTAATACTCCGTCAGGGGTCAAAGCTGACTCAGCATTAATACTCCGGCAGGGGTCAAAGGTGACTCAGTATTAATAATAGTCTGCTAGCAGAGCCGTGACTCGGCATTAATACTCCGGCAGGGGTCAAAGGTGACTCAGCATTAATACTCCAGCAGGGGTCAAAGGTGACTCAGTATTAATACTACTCATCTGCTAGCAGAGCCGTGACTCGGCATTAATACTCCGGCAGGGGTCAAAGGTGACTCAGTATTAATAATACTCTGCTAGCAGAGCCGTGACTCGGCATTAATACTCCGGCAGGGGTCAAAGGTGACTCAGTATTAATAATACTCTGCTAGCAGAGCCGCGACTCGGCATTACTACTCCGGCAGGGGTCAAAGGTGATCGGTATTAATACTCTGGAAGGGGTCAAAGCTGACTCAGTATTAATAATATTCTGTTAGCAGAGCCGTGACTCGGCATTAATACTCCGGCAGGGGTCAAAGGTGACTCAGTATTAATAATACTCTGCTAGCAGAGCCGTGACTCGGCATTAATACTCCGGCAGGGGTCAAAGGTGACTCAGCATTAATAATACTCTGCTAGCAGAGCCGTGACTCGGCATTAATACTCCGGCAGGGGTCAAAGGTGACTCAGTATTAATACTCCGGCAGGGGTCAAAGGTAACTCAGTATGAATAATACTCTGCTATCAGAGCCGTGACTCGGCATTAATACTCCGGCAGGGGTCAAAGGTGACTCAGTATTAATAATACTCTGCTAGCAGAGCCGTGACTCGGCATTAATACTCCGGCAGGGGTCAATGGTGACTCAGTATTAATACTCCGGCAGGGGTCAAAGGTGACTCAGCATTAATAATACTCTGTTAGCTGAGCCGTGACTCGGCATTAATACTCCGGCAGGGGTCAAAGGTGACTCAGTATTAATAATACTCTGCTAGCAGAGCCGTGACTCGGCATTAATACTCCGGCAGGGGTCAAAGGTGACTCAGCATTAATACTCCGGCAGGGGTCAAAGGTAACTCAGTATGAATAATACTCTGCTATCAGAGCCGTGACTCGGCATTAATACTCCGGCAGGGGTCAAAGGTGACTCAGTATTAATAATACTCTGCTAGCAGAGCCGTGACTCGGCATTAATACTCCGTCAGGGGTCAAAGCTGACTCAGCATTAATACTCCGGCAGGGGTCAAAGGTGACTCAGTATTAATAATAGTCTGCTAGCAGAGCCGTGACTCGGCATTAATACTCCGTCAGGGGTCAAAGCTGACTCAGCATTAATACTCCGGCAGGGGTCAAAGGTGACTCAGTATTAATAATACTCATCTGCTAGCAGAGCTTTGACTCGGCATTAATACTCCGGCAGGGGTCAAAGGTGACTCAGTATTAATAATACTCTGCTAGCAGAGCCGCGACTCGGCATTACTACTCCGGCAGGGGTCAAAGGTGATCGGTATTAATACTCTGGAAGGGGTCAAAGCTGACTCAGTATTAATAATATTCTGTTAGCAGAGCCGTGACTCGGCATTAATACTCCGGCAGGGGTCAAAGGTGACTCAGTATTAATAATACTCTGCTAGCAGAGCCGTGACTCGGCATTAATACTCCGGCAGGGGTCAATGGTGACTCAGTATTAATACTCCGGCAGGGGTCAAAGGTGACTCAGCATTAATAATACTCTGTTAGCTGAGCCGTGACTCGGCATTAATACTCCGGCAGGGGTCAAAGGTGACTCAGTATTAATAATACTCTGCTAGCAGAGCCGTGACTCGGCATTAATACTCCGGCAGGGGTCAATGGTGACTCAGTATTAATACTCCGGCAGGGGTCAAAGGTGACTCAGCATTAATAATACTCTGTTAGCTGAGCCGTGACTCGGCATTAATACTCCGGCAGGGGTCAAAGGTGACTCAGTATTAATACTACTCATCTGCTAGCAGAGCCGTGACTCGGCATTAATACTCCGGCAGGGGTCAAAGGTGACTCAGTATTAATAATACTCTGCTAGCAGAGCCGTGACTCGGCATTAATACTCCGGCAGGGGTCAAAGGTGACTCAGCATTAATACTCCGGCAGGGGTCAAAGGTAACTCAGTATGAATAATACTCTGCTATCAGAGCCGTGACTCGGCATTAATACTCCGGCAGGGGTCAAAGGTGACTCAGTATTAATAATACTCTGCTAGCAGAGCCGTGACTCGGCATTAATACTCCGTCAGGGGTCAAAGCTGACTCAGCATTAATACTCCGGCAGGGGTCAAAGGTGACTCAGTATTAATAATAGTCTGCTAGCAGAGCCGTGACTCGGCATTAATACTCCGTCAGGGGTCAAAGCTGACTCAGCATTAATACTCCGGCAGGGGTCAAAGGTGACTCAGTATTAATAATACTCATCTGCTAGCAGAGCTTTGACTCGGCATTAATACTCCAGCAGGGGTCAAAGGTGACTCAGTATTAATAATATTCTGTTAGCAGAGCCGTGACTCGGCATTAATACTCCGGCAGGGGTCAAAGGTGACTCAGTATTAATAATACTCTGCTAGCAGAGCCGTGACTCGGCATTAATACTCCGGCAGGGGTCAATGGTGACTCAGTATTAATACTCCAGCAGGGGTCAAAGGTGACTCAGTATTAATACTACTCATCTGCTAGCAGAGCCGTGACTCGGCATTAATACTCCGGCAGGGGTCAAAGCTGACTCAGCATTAATACTCCGGCAGGGGTCAAAGGTGACTCAGTATTAATAATACTCTGCTAGCAGAGCCGTGACTCGGCATTAATACTCCGTCAGGGGTCAAAGCTGACTCAGCATTAATACTCCGGCAGGGGTCAAAGGTGACTCAGTATTAATAATACTCTGCTAGCAGAGCCGTGACTCGGCATTAATACTCCGGCAGGGGTCAAAGGTGACTCAGTATTAATAATACTCTGCTAGCAGAGCCGTGACTCGGCATTAATACTCCGTCAGGGGTCAAAGCTGACTCAGCATTAATACTCCGGCAGGGGTCAAAGGTGACTCAGTATTAATAATAGTCTGCTAGCAGAGCCGTGACTCGGCATTAATACTCCGTCAGGGGTCAAAGCTGACTCAGCATTAATACTCCGGCAGGGGTCAAAGGTGACTCAGTATTAATAATACTCATCTGCTAGCAGAGCTTTGACTCGGCATTAATACTCCAGCAGGGGTCAAAGGTGACTCAGTATTAATAATATTCTGTTAGCAGAGCCGTGACTCGGCATTAATACTCCGGCAGGGGTCAAAGGTGACTCAGTATTAATAATACTCTGCTAGCAGAGCCGTGACTCGGCATTAATACTCCGGCAGGGGTCAAAGGTGACTCAGCATTAATACTCCAGCAGGGGTCAAAGGTGACTCAGTATTAATACTACTCATCTGCTAGCAGAGCCGTGACTCGGCATTAATACTCCGGCAGGGGTCAAAGCTGACTCAGCATTAATACTCCGGCAGGGGTCAAAGGTGACTCAGTATTAATAATACTCTGCTAGCAGAGCCGTGACTCGGCATTAATACTCCGTCAGGGGTCAAAGCTGACTCAGCATTAATACTCCGGCAGGGGTCAAAGGTGACTCAGTATTAATAATACTCTGCTAGCAGAGCCGTGACTCGGCATTAATACTCCGGCAGGGGTCAAAGGTGACTCAGCATTAATACTCCAGCAGGGGTCAAAGGTGACTCAGTATTAATACTACTCATCTGCTAGCAGAGCCGTGACTCGGCATTAATACTCCGGCAGGGGTCAAAGGTGACTCAGTATTAATAATACTCTGCTAGCAGAGCCGTGACTCGGCATTAATACTCCGGCAGGGGTCAATGGTGACTCAGTATTAATACTCCGGCAGGGGTCAAAGGTGACTCAGCATTAATAATACTCTGTTAGCTGAGCCGTGACTCGGCATTAATACTCCGGCAGGGGTCAAAGGTGACTCAGTATTAATAATACTCTGCTAGCAGAGCCGTGACTCGGCATTAATACTCCGGCAGGGGTCAAAGGTGACTCAGTATTAATAATACTCTGCTAGCAGAGCCGTGACTCGGCATTAATACTCCGGCAGGGGTCAAAGGTGACTCAGCATTAATACTCCGGCAGGGGTCAAAGGTAACTCAGTATGAATAATACTCTGCTATCAGAGCCGTGACTCGGCATTAATACTCCGGCAGGGGTCAAAGGTGACTCAGTATTAATAATACTCTGCTAGCAGAGCCGTGACTCGGCATTAATACTCCGTCAGGGGTCAAAGCTGACTCAGCATTAATACTCCGGCAGGGGTCAAAGGTGACTCAGTATTAATAATAGTCTGCTAGCAGAGCCGTGACTCGGCATTAATACTCCGTCAGGGGTCAAAGCTGACTCAGCATTAATACTCCGGCAGGGGTCAAAGGTGACTCAGTATTAATAATACTCTGCTAGCAGAGCCGTGACTCGGCATTAATACTCCGGCAGGGGTCAAAGGTGACTCAGCATTAATACTCCAGCAGGGGTCAAAGGTGACTCAGTATTAATACTACTCATCTGCTAGCAGAGCCGTGACTCGGCATTAATACTCCGGCAGGGGTCAAAGGTGACTCAGTATTAATAATACTCTGCTAGCAGAGCCGTGACTCGGCATTAATACTCCGGCAGGGGTCAATGGTGACTCAGTATTAATACTCCGGCAGGGGTCAAAGGTGACTCAGCATTAATAATACTCTGTTAGCTGAGCCGTGACTCGGCATTAATACTCCGGCAGGGGTCAAAGGTGACTCAGTATTAATACTACTCATCTGCTAGCAGAGCCGTGACTCGGCATTAATACTCCGGCAGGGGTCAAAGGTGACTCAGTATTAATAATACTCTGCTAGCAGAGCCGTGACTCGGCATTAATACTCCGGCAGGGGTCAAAGGTGACTCAGCATTAATACTCCGGCAGGGGTCAAAGGTAACTCAGTATGAATAATACTCTGCTATCAGAGCCGTGACTCGGCATTAATACTCCGGCAGGGGTCAAAGGTGACTCAGTATTAATAATACTCTGCTAGCAGAGCCGTGACTCGGCATTAATACTCCGTCAGGGGTCAAAGCTGACTCAGCATTAATACTCCGGCAGGGGTCAAAGGTGACTCAGTATTAATAATACTCTGCTAGCAGAGCCGTGACTCGGCATTAATACTCCGGCAGGGGTCAAAGGTGACTCAGCATTAATACTCCAGCAGGGGTCAAAGGTGACTCAGTATTAATACTACTCATCTGCTAGCAGAGCCATGACTCGGCATTAATACTCCGGCAGGGGTCAAAGGTGACTCAGCATTAATACTCCAGCAGGGGTCAAAGGTGACTCAGTATTAATACTACTCATCTGCTAGCAGAGCCGTGACTCGGCATTAATACTCCGGCAGGGGTCAAAGCTGACTCAGCATTAATACTCCGGCAGGGGTCAAAGGTGACTCAGCATTAATAATACTCTGTTAGCTGAGCCGTGACTCGGCATTAATACTCCGGCAGGGGTCAAAGGTGACTCAGTATTAATACTACTCATCTGCTAGCAGAGCCGTGACTCGGCATTAATACTCCGGCAGGGGTCAAAGGTGACTCAGTATTAATAATACTCTGCTAGCAGAGCCGTGACTCGGCATTAATACTCCGGCAGGGGTCAAAGGTGACTCAGCATTAATACTCCGGCAGGGGTCAAAGGTAACTCAGTATGAATAATACTCTGCTATCAGAGCCGTGACTCGGCATTAATACTCCGGCAGGGGTCAAAGGTGACTCAGTATTAATAATACTCTGCTAGCAGAGCCGTGACTCGGCATTAATACTCCGTCAGGGGTCAAAGCTGACTCAGCATTAATACTCCGGCAGGGGTCAAAGGTGACTCAGTATTAATAATACTCTGCTAGCAGAGCCGTGACTCGGCATTAATACTCCGGCAGGGGTCAAAGGTGACTCAGCATTAATACTCCAGCAGGGGTCAAAGGTGACTCAGTATTAATACTACTCATCTGCTAGCAGAGCCGTGACTCGGCATTAATACTCCGGCAGGGGTCAAAGGTGACTCAGCATTAATACTCCAGCAGGGGTCAAAGGTGACTCAGTATTAATACTACTCATCTGCTAGCAGAGCCGTGACTCGGCATTAATACTCCGGCAGGGGTCAAAGCTGACTCAGCATTAATACTCCGGCAGGGGTCAAAGGTGACTCAGTATTAATAATACTCTGCTAGCAGAGCCGTGACTCGGCATTAATACTCCGTCAGGGGTCAAAGCTGACTCAGCATTAATACTCCGGCAGGGGTCAAAGGTGACTCAGTATTAATAATACTCTGCTAGCAGAGCCGTGACTCGGCATTAATACTCCGGCAGGGGTCAAAGGTGACTCAGCATTAATACTCCAGCAGGGGTCAAAGGTGACTCAGTATTAATACTACTCATCTGCTAGCAGAGCCGTGACTCGGCATTAATACTCCGGCAGGGGTCAAAGGTGACTCAGTATTAATAATACTCTGCTAGCAGAGCCGTGACTCGGCATTAATACTCCGGCAGGGGTCAATGGTGACTCAGTATTAATACTCCGGCAGGGGTCAAAGGTGACTCAGCATTAATAATACTCTGTTAGCTGAGCCGTGACTCGGCATTAATACTCCGGCAGGGGTCAAAGGTGACTCAGTATTAATAATACTCTGCTAGCAGAGCCGTGACTCGGCATTAATACTCCGGCAGGGGTCAAAGGTGACTCAGTATTAATAATACTCTGCTAGCAGAGCCGTGACTCGGCATTAATACTCCGGCAGGGGTCAAAGGTGACTCAGCATTAATACTCCGGCAGGGGTCAAAGGTAACTCAGTATGAATAATACTCTGCTATCAGAGCCGTGACTCGGCATTAATACTCCGGCAGGGGTCAAAGGTGACTCAGTATTAATAATACTCTGCTAGCAGAGCCGTGACTCGGCATTAATACTCCGTCAGGGGTCAAAGCTGACTCAGCATTAATACTCCGGCAGGGGTCAAAGGTGACTCAGTATTAATAATAGTCTGCTAGCAGAGCCGTGACTCGGCATTAATACTCCGTCAGGGGTCAAAGCTGACTCAGCATTAATACTCCGGCAGGGGTCAAAGGTGACTCAGTATTAATAATACTCTGCTAGCAGAGCCGTGACTCGGCATTAATACTCCGGCAGGGGTCAAAGGTGACTCAGCATTAATACTCCAGCAGGGGTCAAAGGTGACTCAGTATTAATACTACTCATCTGCTAGCAGAGCCGTGACTCGGCATTAATACTCCGGCAGGGGTCAAAGGTGACTCAGTATTAATAATACTCTGCTAGCAGAGCCGTGACTCGGCATTAATACTCCGGCAGGGGTCAATGGTGACTCAGTATTAATACTCCGGCAGGGGTCAAAGGTGACTCAGCATTAATAATACTCTGTTAGCTGAGCCGTGACTCGGCATTAATACTCCGGCAGGGGTCAAAGGTGACTCAGTATTAATACTACTCATCTGCTAGCAGAGCCGTGACTCGGCATTAATACTCCGGCAGGGGTCAAAGGTGACTCAGTATTAATAATACTCTGCTAGCAGAGCCGTGACTCGGCATTAATACTCCGGCAGGGGTCAAAGGTGACTCAGCATTAATACTCCGGCAGGGGTCAAAGGTAACTCAGTATGAATAATACTCTGCTATCAGAGCCGTGACTCGGCATTAATACTCCGGCAGGGGTCAAAGGTGACTCAGTATTAATAATACTCTGCTAGCAGAGCCGTGACTCGGCATTAATACTCCGTCAGGGGTCAAAGCTGACTCAGCATTAATAATACTCATCTGCTAGCAGAGCTTTGACTCGGCATTAATACTCCAGCAGGGGTCAAAGGTGACTCAGTATTAATACTACTCATCTGCTAGCAGAGCCGTGACTCGGCATTAATACTCCGGCAGGGGTCAAAGGTGACTCAGTATTAATAATACTCTGCTAGCAGAGCCGTGACTCGGCATTAATACTCCGGCAGGGGTCAAAGGTGACTCAGCATTAATACTCCAGCAGGGGTCAAAGGTGACTCAGTATTAATACTACTCATCTGCTAGCAGAGCCGTGACTCGGCATTAATACTCCGGCAGGGGTCAAAGCTGACTCAGCATTAATACTCCGGCAGGGGTCAAAGGTGACTCAGTATTAATAATACTCTGCTAGCAGAGCCGTGACTCGGCATTAATACTCCGTCAGGGGTCAAAGCTGACTCAGCATTAATACTCCGGCAGGGGTCAAAGGTGACTCAGTATTAATAATACTCTGCTAGCAGAGCCGTGACTCGGCATTAATACTCCGGCAGGGGTCAAAGGTGACTCAGCATTAATACTCCAGCAGGGGTCAAAGGTGACTCAGTATTAATACTACTCATCTGCTAGCAGAGCCGTGACTCGGCATTAATACTCCGGCAGGGGTCAAAGGTGACTCAGTATTAATAATACTCTGCTAGCAGAGCCGTGACTCGGCATTAATACTCCGGCAGGGGTCAATGGTGACTCAGTATTAATACTCCGGCAGGGGTCAAAGGTGACTCAGCATTAATAATACTCTGTTAGCTGAGCCGTGACTCGGCATTAATACTCCGGCAGGGGTCAAAGGTGACTCAGTATTAATAATACTCTGCTAGCAGAGCCGTGACTCGGCATTAATACTCCGGCAGGGGTCAAAGGTGACTCAGCATTAATACTCCGGCAGGGGTCAAAGGTAACTCAGTATGAATAATACTCTGCTATCAGAGCCGTGACTCGGCATTAATACTCCGGCAGGGGTCAAAGGTGACTCAGTATTAATAATACTCTGCTAGCAGAGCCGTGACTCGGCATTAATACTCCGTCAGGGGTCAAAGCTGACTCAGCATTAATACTCCGGCAGGGGTCAAAGGTGACTCAGTATTAATAATAGTCTGCTAGCAGAGCCGTGACTCGGCATTAATACTCCGTCAGGGGTCAAAGCTGACTCAGCATTAATACTCCGGCAGGGGTCAAAGGTAACTCAGTATGAATAATACTCTGCTATCAGAGCCGTGACTCAGTATTAATACTCCGGCAGGGGTCAAAGGTGACTCAGCATTAATAATACTCTGTTAGCTGAGCCGTGACTCGGCATTAATACTCCGGCAGGGGTCAAAGGTGACTCAGTATTAATAATACTCTGCTAGCAGAGCCGTGACTCGGCATTAATACTCCGGCAGGGGTCAAAGGTGACTCAGCATTAATACTCCGGCAGGGGTCAAAGGTAACTCAGTATGAATAATACTCTGCTATCAGAGCCGTGACTCGGCATTAATACTCCGGCAGGGGTCAAAGGTGACTCAGTATTAATAATACTCTGCTAGCAGAGCCGTGACTCGGCATTAATACTCCGTCAGGGGTCAAAGCTGACTCAGCATTAATACTCCGGCAGGGGTCAAAGGTGACTCAGTATTAATAATACTCTGCTAGCAGAGCCGTGACTCGGCATTAATACTCCGGCAGGGGTCAATGGTGACTCAGTATTAATACTCCGGCAGGGGTCAAAGGTGACTCAGCATTAATAATACTCTGTTAGCTGAGCCGTGACTCGGCATTAATACTCCGGCAGGGGTCAAAGGTGACTCAGTATTAATAATACTCTGCTAGCAGAGCCGTGACTCGGCATTAATACTCCGGCAGGGGTCAAAGGTGACTCAGCATTAATACTCCGGCAGGGGTCAAAGGTAACTCAGTATGAATAATACTCTGCTATCAGAGCCGTGACTCGGCATTAATACTCCGGCAGGGGTCAAAGGTGACTCAGTATTAATAATACTCTGCTAGCAGAGCCGTGACTCGGCATTAATACTCCGGCAGGGGTCAAAGCTGACTCAGCATTAATACTCCGGCAGGGGTCAAAGGTGACTCAGTATTAATAATAGTCTGCTAGCAGAGCCGTGACTCGGCATTAATACTCCGTCAGGGGTCAAAGCTGACTCAGCATTAATACTCCGGCAGGGGTCAAAGGTGACTCAGTATTAATAATACTCATCTGCTAGCAGAGCTTTGACTCGGCATTAATACTCCAGCAGGGGTCAAAGGTGACTCAGTATTAATAATATTCTGTTAGCAGAGCCGTGACTCGGCATTAATACTCCGGCAGGGGTCAAAGGTGACTCAGTATTAATAATACTCTGCTAGCAGAGCCGTGACTCGGCATTAATACTCCGGCAGGGGTCAATGGTGACTCAGTATTAATACTCCGGCAGGGGTCAAAGGTGACTCAGCATTAATAATACTCTGTTAGCTGAGCCGTGACTCGGCATTAATACTCCGGCAGGGGTCAAAGGTGACTCAGTATTAATAATACTCTGCTAGCAGAGCCGTGACTCGGCATTAATACTCCGGCAGGGGTCAAAGGTGACTCAGTATTAATAATACTCTGCTAGCAGAGCCGTGACTCGGCATTAATACTCCGGCAGGGGTCAAAGGTGACTCAGTATTAATAATACTCTGCTAGCAGAGCCGCGACTCGGCATTACTACTCCGGCAGGGGTCAAAGGTGATCGGTATTAATACTCTGGAAGGGGTCAAAGCTGACTCAGTATTAATAATATTCTGTTAGCAGAGCCGTGACTCGGCATTAATACTCCGGCAGGGGTCAAAGGTGACTCAGTATTAATAATACTCTGCTAGCAGAGCCGTGACTCGGCATTAATACTCCGTCAGGGGTCAAAGCTGACTCAGCATTAATACTCCGGCAGGGGTCAAAGGTGACTCAGTATTAATAATACTCATCTGCTAGCAGAGCTTTGACTCGGCATTAATACTCCAGCAGGGGTCAAAGGTGACTCAGTATTAATAATATTCTGTTAGCAGAGCCGTGACTCGGCATTAATACTCCGGCAGGGGTCAAAGCTGACTCAGTATTAATAATATTCTGTTAGCAGAGCCGTGACTCGGCATTAATACTCCGGCAGGGGTCAAAGGTGACTCAGTATTAATAATACTCTGCTAGCAGAGCCGTGACTCGGCATTAATACTCCGGCAGGGGTCAATGGTGACTCAGTATTAATACTCCGGCAGGGGTCAAAGGTGACTCAGCATTAATAATACTCTGTTAGCTGAGCCGTGACTCGGCATTAATACTCCGGCAGGGGTCAAAGGTGACTCAGTATTAATAATACTCTGCTAGCAGAGCCGTGACTCGGCATTAATACTCCGGCAGGGGTCAAAGGTGACTCAGCATTAATACTCCGGCAGGGGTCAAAGGTAACTCAGTATGAATAATACTCTGCTATCAGAGCCGTGACTCGGCATTAATACTCCGGCAGGGGTCAAAGGTGACTCAGTATTAATAATACTCTGCTAGCAGAGCCGTGACTCGGCATTAATACTCCGTCAGGGGTCAAAGCTGACTCAGCATTAATACTCCGGCAGGGGTCAAAGGTGACTCAGTATTAATAATAGTCTGTTAGCAGAGCCGTGACTCGGCATTAATACTCCGGCAGGGGTCAAAGGTGACTCAGTATTAATAATACTCTGCTAGCAGAGCCGTGACTCGGCATTAATACTCCGGCAGGGGTCAATGGTGACTCAGTATTAATACTCCGGCAGGGGTCAAAGGTGACTCAGCATTAATAATACTCTGTTAGCTGAGCCGTGACTCAGCATTAATACTCCGGCAGGGGTCAAAGGTGACTCAGTATTAATAATACTCTGCTAGCAGAGCCGTGACTCGGCATTAATACTCCGGCAGGGGTCAAAGGTGACTCAGCATTAATACTCCGGCAGGGGTCAAAGGTAACTCAGTATGAATAATACTCTGCTATCAGAGCCGTGACTCGGCATTAATACTCCGGCAGGGGTCAAAGGTGACTCAGTATTAATAATACTCTGCTAGCAGAGCCGTGACTCGGCATTAATACTCCGTCAGGGGTCAAAGCTGACTCAGCATTAATACTCCGGCAGGGGTCAAAGGTGACTCAGTATTAATAATAGTCTGCTAGCAGAGCCGTGACTCGGCATTAATACTCCGTCAGGGGTCAAAGCTGACTCAGCATTAATACTCCGGCAGGGGTCAAAGGTGACTCAGTATTAATAATACTCATCTGCTAGCAGAGCTTTGACTCGGCATTAATACTCCAGCAGGGGTCAAAGGTGACTCAGTATTAATAATATTCTGTTAGCAGAGCCGTGACTCGGCATTAATACTCCGGCAGGGGTCAAAGGTGACTCAGTATTAATAATACTCTGCTAGCAGAGCCGTGACTCGGCATTAATACTCCGGCAGGGGTCAATGGTGACTCAGTATTAATACTCCGGCAGGGGTCAAAGGTGACTCAGCATTAATAATACTCTGTTAGCTGAGCCGTGACTCGGCATTAATACTCCGGCAGGGGTCAAAGGTGACTCAGTATTAATAATACTCTGCTAGCAGAGCCGTGACTCGGCATTAATACTCCGGCAGGGGTCAAAGGTGACTCAGTATTAATAATACTCTGCTAGCAGAGCCGTGACTCGGCATTAATACTCCGGCAGGGGTCAAAGGTGACTCAGTATTAATAATACTCTGCTAGCAGAGCCGCGACTCGGCATTACTACTCCGGCAGGGGTCAAAGGTGATCGGTATTAATACTCTGGAAGGGGTCAAAGCTGACTCAGTATTAATAATATTCTGTTAGCAGAGCCGTGACTCGGCATTAATACTCCGGCAGGGGTCAAAGGTGACTCAGTATTAATAATACTCTGCTAGCAGAGCCGTGACTCGGCATTAATACTCCGGCAGGGGTCAATGGTGACTCAGTATTAATACTCCGGCAGGGGTCAAAGGTGACTCAGCATTAATAATACTCTGTTAGCTGAGCCGTGACTCGGCATTAATACTCCGGCAGGGGTCAAAGGTGACTCAGTATTAATAATACTCTGCTAGCAGAGCCGTGACTCGGCATTAATACTCCGGCAGGGGTCAAAGGTGACTCAGCATTAATACTCCGGCAGGGGTCAAAGGTAACTCAGTATGAATAATACTCTGCTATCAGAGCCGTGACTCGGCATTAATACTCCGGCAGGGGTCAAAGGTGACTCAGTATTAATAATACTCTGCTAGCAGAGCCGTGACTCGGCATTAATACTCCGTCAGGGGTCAAAGCTGACTCAGCATTAATACTCCGGCAGGGGTCAAAGGTGACTCAGTATTAATAATAGTCTGCTAGCAGAGCCGTGACTCGGCATTAATACTCCGTCAGGGGTCAAAGCTGACTCAGCATTAATACTCCGGCAGGGGTCAAAGGTGACTCAGTATTAATAATACTCATCTGCTAGCAGAGCTTTGACTCGGCATTAATACTCCAGCAGGGGTCAAAGGTGACTCAGTATTAATACTACTCATCTGCTAGCAGAGCCGTGACTCGGCATTAATACTCCGGCAGGGGTCAAAGGTGACTCAGTATTAATAATACTCTGCTAGCAGAGCCGTGACTCGGCATTAATACTCCGGCAGGGGTCAAAGGTGACTCAGCATTAATACTCCAGCAGGGGTCAAAGGTGACTCAGTATTAATACTACTCATCTGCTAGCAGAGCCGTGACTCGGCATTAATACTCCGGCAGGGGTCAAAGCTGACTCAGCATTAATACTCCGGCAGGGGTCAAAGGTGACTCAGTATTAATAATACTCTGCTAGCAGAGCCGTGACTCGGCATTAATACTCCGTCAGGGGTCAAAGCTGACTCAGCATTAATACTCCGGCAGGGGTCAAAGGTGACTCAGTATTAATAATACTCTGCTAGCAGAGCCGTGACTCGGCATTAATACTCCGGCAGGGGTCAAAGGTGACTCAGCATTAATACTCCAGCAGGGGTCAAAGGTGACTCAGTATTAATACTACTCATCTGCTAGCAGAGCCGTGACTCGGCATTAATACTCCGGCAGGGGTCAAAGGTGACTCAGTATTAATAATACTCTGCTAGCAGAGCCGTGACTCGGCATTAATACTCCGGCAGGGGTCAATGGTGACTCAGTATTAATACTCCGGCAGGGGTCAAAGGTGACTCAGCATTAATAATACTCTGTTAGCTGAGCCGTGACTCGGCATTAATACTCCGGCAGGGGTCAAAGGTGACTCAGTATTAATAATACTCTGCTAGCAGAGCCGTGACTCGGCATTAATACTCCGGCAGGGGTCAAAGGTGACTCAGTATTAATAATACTCTGCTAGCAGAGCCGCGACTCGGCATTACTACTCCGGCAGGGGTCAAAGGTGATCGGTATTAATACTCTGGAAGGGGTCAAAGCTGACTCAGTATTAATAATATTCTGTTAGCAGAGCCGTGACTCGGCATTAATACTCCGGCAGGGGTCAAAGGTGACTCAGTATTAATAATACTCTGCTAGCAGAGCCGTGACTCGGCATTAATACTCCGGCAGGGGTCAATGGTGACTCAGTATTAATACTCCGGCAGGGGTCAAAGGTGACTCAGCATTAATAATACTCTGTTAGCTGAGCCGTGACTCGGCATTAATACTCCGGCAGGGGTCAAAGGTGACTCAGTATTAATAATACTCTGCTAGCAGAGCCGTGACTCGGCATTAATACTCCGGCAGGGGTCAAAGGTGACTCAGTATTAATAATACTCTGCTAGCAGAGCCGCGACTCGGCATTACTACTCCGGCAGGGGTCAAAGGTGATCGGTATTAATACTCTGGAAGGGGTCAAAGCTGACTCAGTATTAATAATATTCTGTTAGCAGAGCCGTGACTCGGCATTAATACTCCGGCAGGGGTCAAAGGTGACTCAGTATTAATAATACTCTGCTAGCAGAGCCGTGACTCGGCATTAATACTCCGGCAGGGGTCAATGGTGACTCAGTATTAATACTCCGGCAGGGGTCAAAGGTGACTCAGCATTAATAATACTCTGTTAGCTGAGCCGTGACTCGGCATTAATACTCCGGCAGGGGTCAAAGGTGACTCAGTATTAATAATACTCTGCTAGCAGAGCCGTGACTCGGCATTAATACTCCGGCAGGGGTCAAAGGTGACTCAGCATTAATACTCCGGCAGGGGTCAAAGGTAACTCAGTATGAATAATACTCTGCTATCAGAGCCGTGACTCGGCATTAATACTCCGGCAGGGGTCAAAGGTGACTCAGTATTAATAATACTCTGCTAGCAGAGCCGTGACTCGGCATTAATACTCCGTCAGGGGTCAAAGCTGACTCAGCATTAATACTCCGGCAGGGGTCAAAGGTGACTCAGTATTAATAATAGTCTGCTAGCAGAGCCGTGACTCGGCATTAATACTCCGTCAGGGGTCAAAGCTGACTCAGCATTAATACTCCGGCAGGGGTCAAAGGTGACTCAGTATTAATAATACTCATCTGTTAGCAGAGCCGTGACTCGGCATTAATACTCCGGCAGGGGTCAAAGGTGACTCAGTATTAATAATACTCTGCTAGCAGAGCCGCGACTCGGCATTACTACTCCGGCAGGGGTCAAAGGTGATCGGTATTAATACTCTGGAAGGGGTCAAAGCTGACTCAGTATTAATAATATTCTGTTAGCAGAGCCGTGACTCGGCATTAATACTCCGGCAGGGGTCAAAGGTGACTCAGTATTAATAATACTCTGCTAGCAGAGCCGTGACTCGGCATTAATACTCCGGCAGGGGTCAATGGTGACTCAGTATTAATACTCCGGCAGGGGTCAAAGGTGACTCAGCATTAATAATACTCTGTTAGCTGAGCCGTGACTCGGCATTAATACTCCGGCAGGGGTCAAAGGTGACTCAGTATTAATAATACTCTGCTAGCAGAGCCGTGACTCGGCATTAATACTCCGGCAGGGGTCAAAGGTGACTCAGTATTAATAATACTCTGCTAGCAGAGCCGTGACTCGGCATTAATACTCCGGCAGGGGTCAAAGGTGACTCAGTATTAATAATACTCTGCTAGCAGAGCCGCGACTCGGCATTACTACTCCGGCAGGGGTCAAAGGTGATCGGTATTAATACTCTGGAAGGGGTCAAAGCTGACTCAGTATTAATAATATTCTGTTAGCAGAGCCGTGACTCGGCATTAATACTCCGGCAGGGGTCAAAGGTGACTCAGTATTAATAATACTCTGCTAGCAGAGCCGTGACTCGGCATTAATACTCCGGCAGGGGTCAATGGTGACTCAGTATTAATACTCCGGCAGGGGTCAAAGGTGACTCAGCATTAATAATACTCTGTTAGCTGAGCCGTGACTCGGCATTAATACTCCGGCAGGGGTCAAAGGTGACTCAGTATTAATAATACTCTGCTAGCAGAGCCGTGACTCGGCATTAATACTCCGGCAGGGGTCAAAGGTGACTCAGCATTAATACTCCGGCAGGGGTCAAAGGTAACTCAGTATGAATAATACTCTGCTATCAGAGCCGTGACTCGGCATTAATACTCCGGCAGGGGTCAAAGGTGACTCAGTATTAATAATACTCTGCTAGCAGAGCCGTGACTCGGCATTAATACTCCGTCAGGGGTCAAAGCTGACTCAGCATTAATACTCCGGCAGGGGTCAAAGGTGACTCAGTATTAATAATAGTCTGCTAGCAGAGCCGTGACTCGGCATTAATACTCCGTCAGGGGTCAAAGCTGACTCAGCATTAATACTCCGGCAGGGGTCAAAGGTGACTCAGTATTAATAATACTCATCTGCTAGCAGAGCTTTGACTCGGCATTAATACTCCAGCAGGGGTCAAAGGTGACTCAGTATTAATACTACTCATCTGCTAGCAGAGCCGTGACTCGGCATTAATACTCCGGCAGGGGTCAAAGGTGACTCAGTATTAATAATACTCTGCTAGCAGAGCCGTGACTCGGCATTAATACTCCGGCAGGGGTCAAAGGTGACTCAGCATTAATACTCCGGCAGGGGTCAAAGGTAACTCAGTATGAATAATACTCTGCTATCAGAGCCGTGACTCGGCATTAATACTCCGGCAGGGGTCAAAGGTGACTCAGTATTAATAATACTCTGCTAGCAGAGCCGTGACTCGGCATTAATACTCCGTCAGGGGTCAAAGCTGACTCAGCATTAATACTCCGGCAGGGGTCAAAGGTGACTCAGTATTAATAATAGTCTGCTAGCAGAGCCGTGACTCGGCATTAATACTCCGTCAGGGGTCAAAGCTGACTCAGCATTAATACTCCGGCAGGGGTCAAAGGTGACTCAGTATTAATAATACTCATCTGCTAGCAGAGCTTTGACTCGGCATTAATACTCCAGCAGGGGTCAAAGGTGACTCAGTATTAATACTACTCATCTGCTAGCAGAGCCGTGACTCGGCATTAATACTCCGGCAGGGGTCAAAGGTGACTCAGTATTAATAATACTCTGCTAGCAGAGCCGTGACTCGGCATTAATACTCCGGCAGGGGTCAAAGGTGACTCAGTATTAATAATACTCTGCTAGCAGAGCCGCGACTCGGCATTACTACTCCGGCAGGGGTCAAAGGTGATCGGTATTAATACTCTGGAAGGGGTCAAAGCTGACTCAGTATTAATAATATTCTGTTAGCAGAGCCGTGACTCGGCATTAATACTCCGGCAGGGGTCAAAGGTGACTCAGTATTAATAATACTCTGCTAGCAGAGCCGTGACTCGGCATTAATACTCCGGCAGGGGTCAATGGTGACTCAGTATTAATACTCCGGCAGGGGTCAAAGGTGACTCAGCATTAATAATACTCTGTTAGCTGAGCCGTGACTCGGCATTAATACTCCGGCAGGGGTCAAAGGTGACTCAGTATTAATAATACTCTGCTAGCAGAGCCGTGACTCGGCATTAATACTCCGGCAGGGGTCAAAGGTGACTCAGCATTAATACTCCGGCAGGGGTCAAAGGTAACTCAGTATGAATAATACTCTGCTATCAGAGCCGTGACTCGGCATTAATACTCCGGCAGGGGTCAAAGGTGACTCAGTATTAATAATACTCTGCTAGCAGAGCCGTGACTCGGCATTAATACTCCGTCAGGGGTCAAAGCTGACTCAGCATTAATACTCCGGCAGGGGTCAAAGGTGACTCAGTATTAATAATAGTCTGCTAGCAGAGCCGTGACTCGGCATTAATACTCCGGCAGGGGTCAAAGGTGACTCAGCATTAATACTCCAGCAGGGGTCAAAGGTGACTCAGTATTAATACTACTCATCTGCTAGCAGAGCCGTGACTCGGCATTAATACTCCGGCAGGGGTCAAAGGTGACTCAGTATTAATAATACTCTGCTAGCAGAGCCGTGACTCGGCATTAATACTCCGGCAGGGGTCAAAGGTGACTCAGTATTAATAATACTCTGCTAGCAGAGCCGCGACTCGGCATTACTACTCCGGCAGGGGTCAAAGGTGATCGGTATTAATACTCTGGAAGGGGTCAAAGCTGACTCAGTATTAATAATATTCTGTTAGCAGAGCCGTGACTCGGCATTAATACTCCGGCAGGGGTCAAAGGTGACTCAGTATTAATAATACTCTGCTAGCAGAGCCGTGACTCGGCATTAATACTCCGGCAGGGGTCAAAGGTGACTCAGCATTAATAATACTCTGCTAGCAGAGCCGTGACTCGGCATTAATACTCCGGCAGGGGTCAAAGGTGACTCAGTATTAATACTCCGGCAGGGGTCAAAGGTAACTCAGTATGAATAATACTCTGCTATCAGAGCCGTGACTCGGCATTAATACTCCGGCAGGGGTCAAAGGTGACTCAGTATTAATAATACTCTGCTAGCAGAGCCGTGACTCGGCATTAATACTCCGGCAGGGGTCAATGGTGACTCAGTATTAATACTCCGGCAGGGGTCAAAGGTGACTCAGCATTAATAATACTCTGTTAGCTGAGCCGTGACTCGGCATTAATACTCCGGCAGGGGTCAAAGGTGACTCAGTATTAATAATACTCTGCTAGCAGAGCCGTGACTCGGCATTAATACTCCGGCAGGGGTCAAAGGTGACTCAGCATTAATACTCCGGCAGGGGTCAAAGGTAACTCAGTATGAATAATACTCTGCTATCAGAGCCGTGACTCGGCATTAATACTCCGGCAGGGGTCAAAGGTGACTCAGTATTAATAATACTCTGCTAGCAGAGCCGTGACTCGGCATTAATACTCCGTCAGGGGTCAAAGCTGACTCAGCATTAATACTCCGGCAGGGGTCAAAGGTGACTCAGTATTAATAATAGTCTGCTAGCAGAGCCGTGACTCGGCATTAATACTCCGGCAGGGGTCAAAGGTGACTCAGCATTAATACTCCAGCAGGGGTCAAAGGTGACTCAGTATTAATACTACTCATCTGCTAGCAGAGCCGTGACTCGGCATTAATACTCCGGCAGGGGTCAAAGGTGACTCAGTATTAATAATACTCTGCTAGCAGAGCCGTGACTCGGCATTAATACTCCGGCAGGGGTCAAAGGTGACTCAGTATTAATAATACTCTGCTAGCAGAGCCGCGACTCGGCATTACTACTCCGGCAGGGGTCAAAGGTGATCGGTATTAATACTCTGGAAGGGGTCAAAGCTGACTCAGTATTAATAATATTCTGTTAGCAGAGCCGTGACTCGGCATTAATACTCCGGCAGGGGTCAAAGGTGACTCAGTATTAATAATACTCTGCTAGCAGAGCCGTGACTCGGCATTAATACTCCGGCAGGGGTCAATGGTGACTCAGTATTAATACTCCGGCAGGGGTCAAAGGTGACTCAGCATTAATAATACTCTGTTAGCTGAGCCGTGACTCGGCATTAATACTCCGGCAGGGGTCAAAGGTGACTCAGTATTAATAATACTCTGCTAGCAGAGCCGTGACTCGGCATTAATACTCCGGCAGGGGTCAAAGGTGACTCAGCATTAATACTCCGGCAGGGGTCAAAGGTAACTCAGTATGAATAATACTCTGCTATCAGAGCCGTGACTCGGCATTAATACTCCGGCAGGGGTCAAAGGTGACTCAGTATTAATAATACTCTGCTAGCAGAGCCGTGACTCGGCATTAATACTCCGGCAGGGGTCAAAGGTGACTCAGTATTAATAATACTCTGCTAGCAGAGCCGCGACTCGGCATTACTACTCCGGCAGGGGTCAAAGGTGATCGGTATTAATACTCTGGAAGGGGTCAAAGCTGACTCAGTATTAATAATATTCTGTTAGCAGAGCCGTGACTCGGCATTAATACTCCGGCAGGGGTCAAAGGTGACTCAGTATTAATAATACTCTGCTAGCAGAGCCGTGACTCGGCATTAATACTCCGGCAGGGGTCAATGGTGACTCAGTATTAATACTCCGGCAGGGGTCAAAGGTGACTCAGCATTAATAATACTCTGTTAGCTGAGCCGTGACTCGGCATTAATACTCCGGCAGGGGTCAAAGGTGACTCAGTATTAATAATACTCTGCTAGCAGAGCCGTGACTCGGCATTAATACTCCGGCAGGGGTCAAAGGTGACTCAGCATTAATACTCCGGCAGGGGTCAAAGGTAACTCAGTATGAATAATACTCTGCTATCAGAGCCGTGACTCGGCATTAATACTCCGGCAGGGGTCAAAGGTGACTCAGTATTAATAATACTCTGCTAGCAGAGCCGTGACTCGGCATTAATACTCCGTCAGGGGTCAAAGCTGACTCAGCATTAATACTCCGGCAGGGGTCAAAGGTGACTCAGTATTAATAATAGTCTGCTAGCAGAGCCGTGACTCGGCATTAATACTCCGGCAGGGGTCAAAGGTGACTCAGCATTAATACTCCAGCAGGGGTCAAAGGTGACTCAGTATTAATACTACTCATCTGCTAGCAGAGCCGTGACTCGGCATTAATACTCCGGCAGGGGTCAAAGGTGACTCAGTATTAATAATACTCTGCTAGCAGAGCCGTGACTCGGCATTAATACTCCGGCAGGGGTCAAAGGTGACTCAGTATTAATAATACTCTGCTAGCAGAGCCGCGACTCGGCATTACTACTCCGGCAGGGGTCAAAGGTGATCGGTATTAATACTCTGGAAGGGGTCAAAGCTGACTCAGTATTAATAATATTCTGTTAGCAGAGCCGTGACTCGGCATTAATACTCCGTCAGGGGTCAAAGCTGACTCAGCATTAATACTCCGGCAGGGGTCAAAGGTGACTCAGTATTAATAATAGTCTGCTAGCAGAGCCGTGACTCGGCATTAATACTCCGGCAGGGGTCAAAGGTGACTCAGCATTAATACTCCAGCAGGGGTCAAAGGTGACTCAGTATTAATACTACTCATCTGCTAGCAGAGCCGTGACTCGGCATTAATACTCCGGCAGGGGTCAAAGGTGACTCAGTATTAATAATACTCTGCTAGCAGAGCCGTGACTCGGCATTAATACTCCGGCAGGGGTCAAAGGTGACTCAGTATTAATAATACTCTGCTAGCAGAGCCGCGACTCGGCATTACTACTCCGGCAGGGGTCAAAGGTGATCGGTATTAATACTCTGGAAGGGGTCAAAGCTGACTCAGTATTAATAATATTCTGTTAGCAGAGCCGTGACTCGGCATTAATACTCCGGCAGGGGTCAAAGGTGACTCAGTATTAATAATACTCTGCTAGCAGAGCCGTGACTCGGCATTAATACTCCGGCAGGGGTCAATGGTGACTCAGTATTAATACTCCGGCAGGGGTCAAAGGTGACTCAGCATTAATAATACTCTGTTAGCTGAGCCGTGACTCGGCATTAATACTCCGGCAGGGGTCAAAGGTGACTCAGTATTAATAATACTCTGCTAGCAGAGCCGTGACTCGGCATTAATACTCCGGCAGGGGTCAAAGGTGACTCAGCATTAATACTCCGGCAGGGGTCAAAGGTAACTCAGTATGAATAATACTCTGCTATCAGAGCCGTGACTCGGCATTAATACTCCGGCAGGGGTCAAAGGTGACTCAGTATTAATAATACTCTGCTAGCAGAGCCGTGACTCGGCATTAATACTCCGGCAGGGGTCAAAGGTGACTCAGTATTAATAATACTCTGCTAGCAGAGCCGCGACTCGGCATTACTACTCCGGCAGGGGTCAAAGGTGATCGGTATTAATACTCTGGAAGGGGTCAAAGCTGACTCAGTATTAATAATATTCTGTTAGCAGAGCCGTGACTCGGCATTAATACTCCGGCAGGGGTCAAAGGTGACTCAGTATTAATAATACTCTGCTAGCAGAGCCGTGACTCGGCATTAATACTCCGGCAGGGGTCAATGGTGACTCAGTATTAATACTCCGGCAGGGGTCAAAGGTGACTCAGCATTAATAATACTCTGTTAGCTGAGCCGTGACTCGGCATTAATACTCCGGCAGGGGTCAAAGGTGACTCAGTATTAATAATACTCTGCTAGCAGAGCCGTGACTCGGCATTAATACTCCGGCAGGGGTCAAAGGTGACTCAGCATTAATACTCCGGCAGGGGTCAAAGGTAACTCAGTATGAATAATACTCTGCTATCAGAGCCGTGACTCGGCATTAATACTCCGGCAGGGGTCAAAGGTGACTCAGTATTAATAATACTCTGCTAGCAGAGCCGTGACTCGGCATTAATACTCCGTCAGGGGTCAAAGCTGACTCAGCATTAATACTCCGGCAGGGGTCAAAGGTGACTCAGTATTAATAATAGTCTGCTAGCAGAGCCGTGACTCGGCATTAATACTCCGGCAGGGGTCAAAGGTGACTCAGCATTAATACTCCAGCAGGGGTCAAAGGTGACTCAGTATTAATACTACTCATCTGCTAGCAGAGCCGTGACTCGGCATTAATACTCCGGCAGGGGTCAAAGGTGACTCAGTATTAATAATACTCTGCTAGCAGAGCCGTGACTCGGCATTAATACTCCGGCAGGGGTCAAAGGTGACTCAGTATTAATAATACTCTGCTAGCAGAGCCGCGACTCGGCATTACTACTCCGGCAGGGGTCAAAGGTGATCGGTATTAATACTCTGGAAGGGGTCAAAGCTGACTCAGTATTAATAATATTCTGTTAGCAGAGCCGTGACTCGGCATTAATACTCCGGCAGGGGTCAAAGGTGACTCAGTATTAATAATACTCTGCTAGCAGAGCCGTGACTCGGCATTAATACTCCGGCAGGGGTCAAAGGTGACTCAGCATTAATAATACTCTGCTAGCAGAGCCGTGACTCGGCATTAATACTCCGGCAGGGGTCAAAGGTGACTCAGTATTAATACTCCGGCAGGGGTCAAAGGTAACTCAGTATGAATAATACTCTGCTATCAGAGCCGTGACTCGGCATTAATACTCCGGCAGGGGTCAAAGGTGACTCAGTATTAATAATACTCTGCTAGCAGAGCCGTGACTCGGCATTAATACTCCGGCAGGGGTCAATGGTGACTCAGTATTAATACTCCGGCAGGGGTCAAAGGTGACTCAGCATTAATAATACTCTGTTAGCTGAGCCGTGACTCGGCATTAATACTCCGGCAGGGGTCAAAGGTGACTCAGTATTAATAATACTCTGCTAGCAGAGCCGTGACTCGGCATTAATACTCCGGCAGGGGTCAAAGGTGACTCAGCATTAATACTCCGGCAGGGGTCAAAGGTAACTCAGTATGAATAATACTCTGCTATCAGAGCCGTGACTCGGCATTAATACTCCGGCAGGGGTCAAAGGTGACTCAGTATTAATAATACTCTGCTAGCAGAGCCGTGACTCGGCATTAATACTCCGTCAGGGGTCAAAGCTGACTCAGCATTAATACTCCGGCAGGGGTCAAAGGTGACTCAGTATTAATAATAGTCTGCTAGCAGAGCCGTGACTCGGCATTAATACTCCGGCAGGGGTCAAAGGTGACTCAGCATTAATACTCCAGCAGGGGTCAAAGGTGACTCAGTATTAATACTACTCATCTGCTAGCAGAGCCGTGACTCGGCATTAATACTCCGGCAGGGGTCAAAGGTGACTCAGTATTAATAATACTCTGCTAGCAGAGCCGTGACTCGGCATTAATACTCCGGCAGGGGTCAAAGGTGACTCAGTATTAATAATACTCTGCTAGCAGAGCCGCGACTCGGCATTACTACTCCGGCAGGGGTCAAAGTTGATCGGTATTAATACTCTGGAAGGGGTCAAAGCTGACTCAGTATTAATAATATTCTGTTAGCAGAGCCGTGACTCGGCATTAATACTCCGGCAGGGGTCAAAGGTGACTCAGTATTAATAATACTCTGCTAGCAGAGCCGTGACTCGGCATTAATACTCCGGCAGGGGTCAATGGTGACTCAGTATTAATACTCCGGCAGGGGTCAAAGGTGACTCAGCATTAATAATACTCTGTTAGCTGAGCCGTGACTCGGCATTAATACTCCGGCAGGGGTCAAAGGTGACTCAGTATTAATAATACTCTGCTAGCAGAGCCGTGACTCGGCATTAATACTCCGGCAGGGGTCAAAGGTGACTCAGCATTAATACTCCGGCAGGGGTCAAAGGTAACTCAGTATGAATAATACTCTGCTATCAGAGCCGTGACTCGGCATTAATACTCCGGCAGGGGTCAAAGGTGACTCAGTATTAATAATACTCTGCTAGCAGAGCCGTGACTCGGCATTAATACTCCGTCAGGGGTCAAAGCTGACTCAGCATTAATACTCCGGCAGGGGTCAAAGGTGACTCAGTATTAATAATAGTCTGCTAGCAGAGCCGTGACTCGGCATTAATACTCCGTCAGGGGTCAAAGCTGACTCAGCATTAATACTCCGGCAGGGGTCAAAGGTGACTCAGTATTAATAATACTCATCTGCTAGCAGAGCTTTGACTCGGCATTAATACTCCGGCAGGGGTCAAAGGTGACTCAGTATTAATAATACTCTGCTAGCAGAGCCGCGACTCGGCATTACTACTCCGGCAGGGGTCAAAGGTGATCGGTATTAATACTCTGGAAGGGGTCAAAGCTGACTCAGTATTAATAATATTCTGTTAGCAGAGCCGTGACTCGGCATTAATACTCCGGCAGGGGTCAAAGGTGACTCAGTATTAATAATACTCTGCTAGCAGAGCCGTGACTCGGCATTAATACTCCGGCAGGGGTCAATGGTGACTCAGTATTAATACTCCGGCAGGGGTCAAAGGTGACTCAGCATTAATAATACTCTGTTAGCTGAGCCGTGACTCGGCATTAATACTCCGGCAGGGGTCAAAGGTGACTCAGTATTAATAATACTCTGCTAGCAGAGCCGTGACTCGGCATTAATACTCCGGCAGGGGTCAAAGGTGACTCAGCATTAATACTCCGGCAGGGGTCAAAGGTAACTCAGTATGAATAATACTCTGCTATCAGAGCCGTGACTCGGCATTAATACTCCGGCAGGGGTCAAAGGTGACTCAGTATTAATAATACTCTGCTAGCAGAGCCGTGACTCGGCATTAATACTCCGTCAGGGGTCAAAGCTGACTCAGCATTAATACTCCGGCAGGGGTCAAAGGTGACTCAGTATTAATAATAGTCTGCTAGCAGAGCCGTGACTCGGCATTAATACTCCGGCAGGGGTCAAAGGTGACTCAGCATTAATACTCCAGCAGGGGTCAAAGGTGACTCAGTATTAATACTACTCATCTGCTAGCAGAGCCGTGACTCGGCATTAATACTCCGGCAGGGGTCAAAGGTGACTCAGTATTAATAATACTCTGCTAGCAGAGCCGTGACTCGGCATTAATACTCCGGCAGGGGTCAAAGGTGACTCAGTATTAATAATACTCTGCTAGCAGAGCCGCGACTCGGCATTACTACTCCGGCAGGGGTCAAAGGTGATCGGTATTAATACTCTGGAAGGGGTCAAAGCTGACTCAGTATTAATAATATTCTGTTAGCAGAGCCGTGACTCGGCATTAATACTCCGGCAGGGGTCAAAGGTGACTCAGTATTAATAATACTCTGCTAGCAGAGCCGTGACTCGGCATTAATACTCCGGCAGGGGTCAATGGTGACTCAGTATTAATACTCCGGCAGGGGTCAAAGGTGACTCAGTATTAATAATAGTCTGCTAGCAGAGCCGTGACTCGGCATTAATACTCCGGCAGGGGTCAAAGGTGACTCAGCATTAATACTCCAGCAGGGGTCAAAGGTGACTCAGTATTAATACTACTCATCTGCTAGCAGAGCCGTGACTCGGCATTAATACTCCGGCAGGGGTCAAAGGTGACTCAGTATTAATAATACTCTGCTAGCAGAGCCGTGACTCGGCATTAATACTCCGGCAGGGGTCAAAGGTGACTCAGTATTAATAATACTCTGCTAGCAGAGCCGCGACTCGGCATTACTACTCCGGCAGGGGTCAAAGGTGATCGGTATTAATACTCTGGAAGGGGTCAAAGCTGACTCAGTATTAATAATATTCTGTTAGCAGAGCCGTGACTCGGCATTAATACTCCGGCAGGGGTCAAAGGTGACTCAGTATGAATAATACTCTGCTATCAGAGCCGTGACTCGGCATTAATACTCCGGCAGGGGTCAAAGGTGACTCAGTATTAATAATACTCTGCTAGCAGAGCCGTGACTCGGCATTAATACTCCGTCAGGGGTCAAAGCTGACTCAGCATTAATACTCCGGCAGGGGTCAAAGGTGACTCAGTATTAATAATAGTCTGCTAGCAGAGCCGTGACTCGGCATTAATACTCCGGCAGGGGTCAAAGGTGACTCAGCATTAATACTCCAGCAGGGGTCAAAGGTGACTCAGTATTAATACTACTCATCTGCTAGCAGAGCCGTGACTCGGCATTAATACTCCGGCAGGGGTCAAAGGTGACTCAGTATTAATAATACTCTGCTAGCAGAGCCGTGACTCGGCATTAATACTCCGGCAGGGGTCAAAGGTGACTCAGTATTAATAATACTCTGCTAGCAGAGCCGCGACTCGGCATTACTACTCCGGCAGGGGTCAAAGGTGATCGGTATTAATACTCTGGAAGGGGTCAAAGCTGACTCAGTATTAATAATATTCTGTTAGCAGAGCCGTGACTCGGCATTAATACTCCGGCAGGGGTCAAAGGTGACTCAGTATTAATAATACTCTGCTAGCAGAGCCGTGACTCGGCATTAATACTCCGGCAGGGGTCAATGGTGACTCAGTATTAATACTCCGGCAGGGGTCAAAGGTGACTCAGCATTAATAATACTCTGTTAGCTGAGCCGTGACTCGGCATTAATACTCCGGCAGGGGTCAAAGGTGACTCAGTATTAATAATACTCTGCTAGCAGAGCCGTGACTCGGCATTAATACTCCGGCAGGGGTCAAAGGTGACTCAGCATTAATACTCCGGCAGGGGTCAAAGGTAACTCAGTATGAATAATACTCTGCTATCAGAGCCGTGACTCGGCATTAATACTCCGGCAGGGGTCAAAGGTGACTCAGTATTAATAATACTCTGCTAGCAGAGCCGTGACTCGGCATTAATACTCCGTCAGGGGTCAAAGCTGACTCAGCATTAATACTCCGGCAGGGGTCAAAGGTGACTCAGTATTAATAATAGTCTGCTAGCAGAGCCGTGACTCGGCATTAATACTCCGTCAGGGGTCAAAGCTGACTCAGCATTAATACTCCGGCAGGGGTCAAAGGTGACTCAGTATTAATAATACTCATCTGCTAGCAGAGCTTTGACTCGGCATTAATACTCCGGCAGGGGTCAAAGGTGACTCAGTATTAATAATACTCTGCTAGCAGAGCCGCGACTCGGCATTACTACTCCGGCAGGGGTCAAAGGTGATCGGTATTAATACTCTGGAAGGGGTCAAAGCTGACTCAGTATTAATAATATTCTGTTAGCAGAGCCGTGACTCGGCATTAATACTCCGGCAGGGGTCAAAGGTGACTCAGTATTAATAATACTCTGCTAGCAGAGCCGTGACTCGGCATTAATACTCCGGCAGGGGTCAATGGTGACTCAGTATTAATACTCCGGCAGGGGTCAAAGGTGACTCAGCATTAATAATACTCTGTTAGCTGAGCCGTGACTCGGCATTAATACTCCGGCAGGGGTCAAAGGTGACTCAGTATTAATAATACTCTGCTAGCAGAGCCGTGACTCGGCATTAATACTCCGGCAGGGGTCAAAGGTGACTCAGCATTAATACTCCGGCAGGGGTCAAAGGTAACTCAGTATGAATAATACTCTGCTATCAGAGCCGTGACTCGGCATTAATACTCCGGCAGGGGTCAAAGGTGACTCAGTATTAATAATACTCTGCTAGCAGAGCCGTGACTCGGCATTAATACTCCGTCAGGGGTCAAAGCTGACTCAGCATTAATACTCCGGCAGGGGTCAAAGGTGACTCAGTATTAATAATAGTCTGCTAGCAGAGCCGTGACTCGGCATTAATACTCCGGCAGGGGTCAAAGGTGACTCAGCATTAATACTCCAGCAGGGGTCAAAGGTGACTCAGTATTAATACTACTCATCTGCTAGCAGAGCCGTGACTCGGCATTAATACTCCGGCAGGGGTCAAAGGTGACTCAGTATTAATAATACTCTGCTAGCAGAGCCGTGACTCGGCATTAATACTCCGGCAGGGGTCAAAGGTGACTCAGCATTAATAATACTCTGCTAGCAGAGCCGTGACTCGGCATTAATACTCCGGCAGGGGTCAAAGGTGACTCAGTATTAATACTCCGGCAGGGGTCAAAGGTAACTCAGTATGAATAATACTCTGCTATCAGAGCCGTGACTCGGCATTAATACTCCGGCAGGGGTCAAAGGTGACTCAGTATTAATAATACTCTGCTAGCAGAGCCGTGACTCGGCATTAATACTCCGGCAGGGGTCAATGGTGACTCAGTATTAATACTCCGGCAGGGGTCAAAGGTGACTCAGCATTAATAATACTCTGTTAGCTGAGCCGTGACTCGGCATTAATACTCCGGCAGGGGTCAAAGGTGACTCAGTATTAATAATACTCTGCTAGCAGAGCCGTGACTCGGCATTAATACTCCGGCAGGGGTCAAAGGTGACTCAGCATTAATACTCCGGCAGGGGTCAAAGGTAACTCAGTATGAATAATACTCTGCTATCAGAGCCGTGACTCGGCATTAATACTCCGGCAGGGGTCAAAGGTGACTCAGTATTAATAATACTCTGCTAGCAGAGCCGTGACTCGGCATTAATACTCCGTCAGGGGTCAAAGCTGACTCAGCATTAATACTCCGGCAGGGGTCAAAGGTGACTCAGTATTAATAATAGTCTGCTAGCAGAGCCGTGACTCGGCATTAATACTCCGGCAGGGGTCAAAGGTGACTCAGCATTAATACTCCAGCAGGGGTCAAAGGTGACTCAGTATTAATACTACTCATCTGCTAGCAGAGCCGTGACTCGGCATTAATACTCCGGCAGGGGTCAAAGGTGACTCAGTATTAATAATACTCTGCTAGCAGAGCCGTGACTCGGCATTAATACTCCGGCAGGGGTCAAAGGTGACTCAGTATTAATAATACTCTGCTAGCAGAGCCGCGACTCGGCATTACTACTCCGGCAGGGGTCAAAGGTGATCGGTATTAATACTCTGGAAGGGGTCAAAGCTGACTCAGTATTAATAATATTCTGTTAGCAGAGCCGTGACTCGGCATTAATACTCCGGCAGGGGTCAAAGGTGACTCAGTATTAATAATACTCTGCTAGCAGAGCCGTGACTCGGCATTAATACTCCGGCAGGGGTCAATGGTGACTCAGTATTAATACTCCGGCAGGGGTCAAAGGTGACTCAGCATTAATAATACTCTGTTAGCTGAGCCGTGACTCGGCATTAATACTCCGGCAGGGGTCAAAGGTGACTCAGTATTAATAATACTCTGCTAGCAGAGCCGTGACTCGGCATTAATACTCCGGCAGGGGTCAAAGGTGACTCAGCATTAATACTCCGGCAGGGGTCAAAGGTAACTCAGTATGAATAATACTCTGCTATCAGAGCCGTGACTCGGCATTAATACTCCGGCAGGGGTCAAAGGTGACTCAGTATTAATAATACTCTGCTAGCAGAGCCGTGACTCGGCATTAATACTCCGGCAGGGGTCAAAGGTGACTCAGTATTAATAATACTCTGCTAGCAGAGCCGCGACTCGGCATTACTACTCCGGCAGGGGTCAAAGGTGATCGGTATTAATACTCTGGAAGGGGTCAAAGCTGACTCAGTATTAATAATATTCTGTTAGCAGAGCCGTGACTCGGCATTAATACTCCGGCAGGGGTCAAAGGTGACTCAGTATTAATAATACTCTGCTAGCAGAGCCGTGACTCGGCATTAATACTCCGGCAGGGGTCAATGGTGACTCAGCATTAATACTCCGGCAGGGGTCAAAGGTGACTCAGCATTAATAATACTCTGTTAGCTGAGCCGTGACTCGGCATTAATACTCCGGCAGGGGTCAAAGGTGACTCAGTATTAATAATACTCTGCTAGCAGAGCCGTGACTCGGCATTAATACTCCGGCAGGGGTCAAAGGTGACTCAGCATTAATACTCCGGCAGGGGTCAAAGGTAACTCAGTATGAATAATACTCTGCTATCAGAGCCGTGACTCGGCATTAATACTCCGGCAGGGGTCAAAGGTGACTCAGTATTAATAATACTCTGCTAGCAGAGCCGTGACTCGGCATTAATACTCCGTCAGGGGTCAAAGCTGACTCAGCATTAATACTCCGGCAGGGGTCAAAGGTGACTCAGTATTAATAATAGTCTGCTAGCAGAGCCGTGACTCGGCATTAATACTCCGGCAGGGGTCAAAGGTGACTCAGCATTAATACTCCAGCAGGGGTCAAAGGTGACTCAGTATTAATACTACTCATCTGCTAGCAGAGCCGTGACTCGGCATTAATACTCCGGCAGGGGTCAAAGGTGACTCAGTATTAATAATACTCTGCTAGCAGAGCCGTGACTCGGCATTAATACTCCGGCAGGGGTCAAAGGTGACTCAGTATTAATACTACTCACTCTGCTGGCAGAGCCGTGACTCGGCATTAATACTCCGGCAGGGGTCAAAGGTGACTCAGTATTAATAATACTCTGCTAGCAGAGCTGCGACTCGGCATTACTACTCCGGCAGGGGTCAAAGGTGATCGGTATTAATACTCTGGAAGGGGTCAAAGCTGACTCAGTATTAATAATATTCTGTTAGCAGAGCCGTGACTCGGCATTAATACTCCGTCAGGGGTCAAAGCTGACTCAGCATTAATACTCCGGCAGGGGTCAAAGGTGACTCAGTATTAATAATAGTCTGCTAGCAGAGCCGTGACTCGGCATTAATACTCCGGCAGGGGTCAAAGGTGACTCAGCATTAATACTCCAGCAGGGGTCAAAGGTGACTCAGTATTAATACTACTCATCTGCTAGCAGAGCCGTGACTCGGCATTAATACTCCGGCAGGGGTCAAAGGTGACTCAGTATTAATAATACTCTGCTAGCAGAGCCGTGACTCGGCATTAATACTCCGGCAGGGGTCAAAGGTGACTCAGTATTAATAATACTCTGCTAGCAGAGCCGCGACTCGGCATTACTACTCCGGCAGGGGTCAAAGGTGATCGGTATTAATACTCTGGAAGGGGTCAAAGCTGACTCAGTATTAATAATATTCTGTTAGCAGAGCCGTGACTCGGCATTAATACTCCGGCAGGGGTCAAAGGTGACTCAGTATTAATAATACTCTGCTAGCAGAGCCGTGACTCGGCATTAATACTCCGGCAGGGGTCAATGGTGACTCAGTATTAATACTCCGGCAGGGGTCAAAGGTGACTCAGCATTAATAATACTCTGTTAGCTGAGCCGTGACTCGGCATTAATACTCCGGCAGGGGTCAAAGGTGACTCAGTATTAATAATACTCTGCTAGCAGAGCCGTGACTCGGCATTAATACTCCGGCAGGGGTCAAAGGTGACTCAGCATTAATACTCCGGCAGGGGTCAAAGGTAACTCAGTATGAATAATACTCTGCTATCAGAGCCGTGACTCGGCATTAATACTCCGGCAGGGGTCAAAGGTGACTCAGTATTAATAATACTCTGCTAGCAGAGCCGTGACTCGGCATTAATACTCCGGCAGGGGTCAAAGGTGACTCAGTATTAATAATACTCTGCTAGCAGAGCCGCGACTCGGCATTACTACTCCGGCAGGGGTCAAAGGTGATCGGTATTAATACTCTGGAAGGGGTCAAAGCTGACTCAGTATTAATAATATTCTGTTAGCAGAGCCGTGACTCGGCATTAATACTCCGGCAGGGGTCAAAGGTGACTCAGTATTAATAATACTCTGCTAGCAGAGCCGTGACTCGGCATTAATACTCCGGCAGGGGTCAATGGTGACTCAGTATTAATACTCCGGCAGGGGTCAAAGGTGACTCAGCATTAATAATACTCTGTTAGCTGAGCCGTGACTCGGCATTAATACTCCGGCAGGGGTCAAAGGTGACTCAGTATTAATAATACTCTGCTAGCAGAGCCGTGACTCGGCATTAATACTCCGGCAGGGGTCAAAGGTGACTCAGCATTAATACTCCGGCAGGGGTCAAAGGTAACTCAGTATGAATAATACTCTGCTATCAGAGCCGTGACTCGGCATTAATACTCCGGCAGGGGTCAAAGGTGACTCAGTATTAATAATACTCTGCTAGCAGAGCCGTGACTCGGCATTAATACTCCGTCAGGGGTCAAAGCTGACTCAGCATTAATACTCCGGCAGGGGTCAAAGGTGACTCAGTATTAATAATAGTCTGCTAGCAGAGCCGTGACTCGGCATTAATACTCCGGCAGGGGTCAAAGGTGACTCAGCATTAATACTCCAGCAGGGGTCAAAGGTGACTCAGTATTAATACTACTCATCTGCTAGCAGAGCCGTGACTCGGCATTAATACTCCGGCAGGGGTCAAAGGTGACTCAGTATTAATAATACTCTGCTAGCAGAGCCGTGACTCGGCATTAATACTCCGGCAGGGGTCAAAGGTGACTCAGTATTAATAATACTCTGCTAGCAGAGCCGCGACTCGGCATTACTACTCCGGCAGGGGTCAAAGGTGATCGGTATTAATACTCTGGAAGGGGTCAAAGCTGACTCAGTATTAATAATATTCTGTTAGCAGAGCCGTGACTCGGCATTAATACTCCGGCAGGGGTCAAAGGTGACTCAGTATTAATAATACTCTGCTAGCAGAGCCGTGACTCGGCATTAATACTCCGGCAGGGGTCAAAGGTGACTCAGCATTAATAATACTCTGCTAGCAGAGCCGTGACTCGGCATTAATACTCCGGCAGGGGTCAAAGGTGACTCAGTATTAATACTCCGGCAGGGGTCAAAGGTAACTCAGTATGAATAATACTCTGCTATCAGAGCCGTGACTCGGCATTAATACTCCGGCAGGGGTCAAAGGTGACTCAGTATTAATAATACTCTGCTAGCAGAGCCGTGACTCGGCATTAATACTCCGGCAGGGGTCAATGGTGACTCAGTATTAATACTCCGGCAGGGGTCAAAGGTGACTCAGCATTAATAATACTCTGTTAGCTGAGCCGTGACTCGGCATTAATACTCCGGCAGGGGTCAAAGGTGACTCAGTATTAATAATACTCTGCTAGCAGAGCCGTGACTCGGCATTAATACTCCGGCAGGGGTCAAAGGTGACTCAGCATTAATACTCCGGCAGGGGTCAAAGGTAACTCAGTATGAATAATACTCTGCTATCAGAGCCGTGACTCGGCATTAATACTCCGGCAGGGGTCAAAGGTGACTCAGTATTAATAATACTCTGCTAGCAGAGCCGTGACTCGGCATTAATACTCCGTCAGGGGTCAAAGCTGACTCAGCATTAATACTCCGGCAGGGGTCAAAGGTGACTCAGTATTAATAATAGTCTGCTAGCAGAGCCGTGACTCGGCATTAATACTCCGGCAGGGGTCAAAGGTGACTCAGCATTAATACTCCAGCAGGGGTCAAAGGTGACTCAGTATTAATACTACTCATCTGCTAGCAGAGCCGTGACTCGGCATTAATACTCCGGCAGGGGTCAAAGGTGACTCAGTATTAATAATACTCTGCTAGCAGAGCCGTGACTCGGCATTAATACTCCGGCAGGGGTCAAAGGTGACTCAGTATTAATAATACTCTGCTAGCAGAGCCGCGACTCGGCATTACTACTCCGGCAGGGGTCAAAGGTGATCGGTATTAATACTCTGGAAGGGGTCAAAGCTGACTCAGTATTAATAATATTCTGTTAGCAGAGCCGTGACTCGGCATTAATACTCCGGCAGGGGTCAAAGGTGACTCAGTATTAATAATACTCTGCTAGCAGAGCCGTGACTCGGCATTAATACTCCGGCAGGGGTCAATGGTGACTCAGTATTAATACTCCGGCAGGGGTCAAAGGTGACTCAGCATTAATAATACTCTGTTAGCTGAGCCGTGACTCGGCATTAATACTCCGGCAGGGGTCAAAGGTGACTCAGTATTAATAATACTCTGCTAGCAGAGCCGTGACTCGGCATTAATACTCCGGCAGGGGTCAAAGGTGACTCAGCATTAATACTCCGGCAGGGGTCAAAGGTAACTCAGTATGAATAATACTCTGCTATCAGAGCCGTGACTCGGCATTAATACTCCGGCAGGGGTCAAAGGTGACTCAGTATTAATAATACTCTGCTAGCAGAGCCGTGACTCGGCATTAATACTCCGTCAGGGGTCAAAGCTGACTCAGCATTAATACTCCGGCAGGGGTCAAAGGTGACTCAGTATTAATAATAGTCTGCTAGCAGAGCCGTGACTCGGCATTAATACTCCGTCAGGGGTCAAAGCTGACTCAGCATTAATACTCCGGCAGGGGTCAAAGGTGACTCAGTATTAATAATACTCATCTGCTAGCAGAGCTTTGACTCGGCATTAATACTCCAGCAGGGGTCAAAGGTGACTCAGTATTAATACTACTCATCTGCTAGCAGAGCCGTGACTCGGCATTAATACTCCGGCAGGGGTCAAAGGTGACTCAGTATTAATAATACTCTGCTAGCAGAGCCGTGACTCGGCATTAATACTCCGGCAGGGGTCAAAGGTGACTCAGCATTAATACTCCGGCAGGGGTCAAAGGTAACTCAGTATGAATAATACTCTGCTATCAGAGCCGTGACTCGGCATTAATACTCCGGCAGGGGTCAAAGGTGACTCAGTATTAATAATACTCTGCTAGCAGAGCCGTGACTCGGCATTAATACTCCGTCAGGGGTCAAAGCTGACTCAGCATTAATACTCCGGCAGGGGTCAAAGGTGACTCAGTATTAATAATAGTCTGCTAGCAGAGCCGTGACTCGGCATTAATACTCCGTCAGGGGTCAAAGCTGACTCAGCATTAATACTCCGGCAGGGGTCAAAGGTGACTCAGTATTAATAATACTCATCTGCTAGCAGAGCTTTGACTCGGCATTAATACTCCAGCAGGGGTCAAAGGTGACTCAGTATTAATACTACTCATCTGCTAGCAGAGCCGTGACTCGGCATTAATACTCCGGCAGGGGTCAAAGGTGACTCAGTATTAATAATACTCTGCTAGCAGAGCCGTGACTCGGCATTAATACTCCGGCAGGGGTCAAAGGTGACTCAGTATTAATAATACTCTGCTAGCAGAGCCGCGACTCGGCATTACTACTCCGGCAGGGGTCAAAGGTGATCGGTATTAATACTCTGGAAGGGGTCAAAGCTGACTCAGTATTAATAATATTCTGTTAGCAGAGCCGTGACTCGGCATTAATACTCCGGCAGGGGTCAAAGGTGACTCAGTATTAATAATACTCTGCTAGCAGAGCCGTGACTCGGCATTAATACTCCGGCAGGGGTCAATGGTGACTCAGTATTAATACTCCGGCAGGGGTCAAAGGTGACTCAGCATTAATAATACTCTGTTAGCTGAGCCGTGACTCGGCATTAATACTCCGGCAGGGGTCAAAGGTGACTCAGTATTAATAATACTCTGCTAGCAGAGCCGTGACTCGGCATTAATACTCCGGCAGGGGTCAAAGGTGACTCAGCATTAATACTCCGGCAGGGGTCAAAGGTAACTCAGTATGAATAATACTCTGCTATCAGAGCCGTGACTCGGCATTAATACTCCGGCAGGGGTCAAAGGTGACTCAGTATTAATAATACTCTGCTAGCAGAGCCGTGACTCGGCATTAATACTCCGTCAGGGGTCAAAGCTGACTCAGCATTAATACTCCGGCAGGGGTCAAAGGTGACTCAGTATTAATAATAGTCTGCTAGCAGAGCCGTGACTCGGCATTAATACTCCGTCAGGGGTCAAAGCTGACTCAGCATTAATACTCCGGCAGGGGTCAAAGGTGACTCAGTATTAATAATACTCATCTGCTAGCAGAGCTTTGACTCGGCATTAATACTCCAGCAGGGGTCAAAGGTGACTCAGTATTAATACTACTCATCTGCTAGCAGAGCCGTGACTCGGCATTAATACTCCGGCAGGGGTCAAAGGTGACTCAGTATTAATAATACTCTGCTAGCAGAGCCGTGACTCGGCATTAATACTCCGGCAGGGGTCAAAGGTGACTCAGTATTAATAATACTCTGCTAGCAGAGCCGCGACTCGGCATTACTACTCCGGCAGGGGTCAAAGGTGATCGGTATTAATACTCTGGAAGGGGTCAAAGCTGACTCAGTATTAATAATATTCTGTTAGCAGAGCCGTGACTCGGCATTAATACTCCGGCAGGGGTCAAAGGTGACTCAGTATTAATAATACTCTGCTAGCAGAGCCGTGACTCGGCATTAATACTCCGGCAGGGGTCAAAGGTGACTCAGCATTAATAATACTCTGCTAGCAGAGCCGCGACTCGGCATTACTACTCCGGCAGGGGTCAAAGGTGATCGGTATTAATACTCTGGAAGGGGTCAAAGCTGACTCAGTATTAATAATATTCTGTTAGCAGAGCCGTGACTCGGCATTAATACTCCGGCAGGGGTCAAAGGTGACTCAGTATTAATAATACTCTGCTAGCAGAGCCGTGACTCGGCATTAATACTCCGGCAGGGGTCAAAGGTGACTCAGCATTAATAATACTCTGCTAGCAGAGCCGTGACTCGGCATTAATACTCCGGCAGGGGTCAAAGGTGACTCAGCATTAATACTCCGGCAGGGGTCAAAGGTAACTCAGTATGAATAATACTCTGCTATCAGAGCCGTGACTCGGCATTAATACTCCGGCAGGGGTCAAAGGTGACTCAGTATTAATAATACTCTGCTAGCAGAGCCGTGACTCGGCATTAATACTCCGTCAGGGGTCAAAGCTGACTCAGCATTAATACTCCGGCAGGGGTCAAAGGTGACTCAGTATTAATAATAGTCTGCTAGCAGAGCCGTGACTCGGCATTAATACTCCGTCAGGGGTCAAAGCTGACTCAGCATTAATACTCCGGCAGGGGTCAAAGGTGACTCAGTATTAATAATACTCATCTGCTAGCAGAGCTTTGACTCGGCATTAATACTCCAGCAGGGGTCAAAGGTGACTCAGTATTAATACTACTCATCTGCTAGCAGAGCCGTGACTCGGCATTAATACTCCGGCAGGGGTCAAAGGTGACTCAGTATTAATAATACTCTGCTAGCAGAGCCGTGACTCGGCATTAATACTCCGGCAGGGGTCAAAGGTGACTCAGTATTAATAATACTCTGCTAGCAGAGCCGCGACTCGGCATTACTACTCCGGCAGGGGTCAAAGGTGATCGGTATTAATACTCTGGAAGGGGTCAAAGCTGACTCAGTATTAATAATATTCTGTTAGCAGAGCCGTGACTCGGCATTAATACTCTGGCAGGGGTCAAAGGTGACTCAGTATTAATAATACTCTGCTAGCAGAGCCGTGACTCGGCATTAATACTCCGGCAGGGGTCAAAGGTGACTCAGCATTAATAATACTCTGCTAGCAGAGCCGTGACTCGGCATTAATACTCCGGCAGGGGTCAAAGGTGACTCAGTATTAATACTCCGGCAGGGGTCAAAGGTAACTCAGTATGAATAATACTCTGCTATCAGAGCCGTGACTCGGCATTAATACTCCGGCAGGGGTCAAAGGTGACTCAGCATTAATAATACTCTGCTAGCAGAGCCGTGACTCGGCATTAATACTCCGGCAGGGGTCAAAGGTGACTCAGTATTAATACTCCGGCAGGGGTCAAAGGTAACTCAGTATGAATAATACTCTGCTATCAGAGCCGTGACTCAGCATTAATACTCCGGCAGGGGTCAAAGGTGACTCAGTATTAATAATACTCATCTGCTAGCAGAGCTTTGACTCGGCATTAATACTCCAGCAGGGGTCAAAGGTGACTCAGTATTAATACTACTCATCTGCTAGCAGAGCCGTGACTCGGCATTAATACTCCGGCAGGGGTCAAAGGTGACTCAGTATTAATAATACTCTGCTAGCAGAGCCGTGACTCGGCATTAATACTCCGGCAGGGGTCAAAGGTGACTCAGTATTAATAATACTCTGCTAGCAGAGCCGCGACTCGGCATTACTACTCCGGCAGGGGTCAAAGGTGATCGGTATTAATACTCTGGAAGGGGTCAAAGCTGACTCAGTATTAATAATATTCTGTTAGCAGAGCCGTGACTCGGCATTAATACTCCGGCAGGGGTCAAAGGTGACTCAGTATTAATAATACTCTGCTAGCAGAGCCGTGACTCGGCATTAATACTCCGGCAGGGGTCAAAGGTGACTCAGCATTAATAATACTCTGCTAGCAGAGCCGTGACTCGGCATTAATACTCCGGCAGGGGTCAAAGGTGACTCAGCATTAATACTCCGGCAGGGGTCAAAGGTAACTCAGTATGAATAATACTCTGCTATCAGAGCCGTGACTCGGCATTAATACTCCGGCAGGGGTCAAAGGTGACTCAGTATTAATAATACTCTGCTAGCAGAGCCGTGACTCGGCATTAATACTCCGTCAGGGGTCAAAGCTGACTCAGCATTAATACTCCGGCAGGGGTCAAAGGTGACTCAGTATTAATAATAGTCTGCTAGCAGAGCCGTGACTCGGCATTAATACTCCGTCAGGGGTCAAAGCTGACTCAGCATTAATACTCCGGCAGGGGTCAAAGGTGACTCAGTATTAATAATACTCATCTGCTAGCAGAGCTTTGACTCGGCATTAATACTCCAGCAGGGGTCAAAGGTGACTCAGTATTAATACTACTCATCTGCTAGCAGAGCCGTGACTCGGCATTAATACTCCGGCAGGGGTCAAAGGTGACTCAGTATTAATAATACTCTGCTAGCAGAGCCGTGACTCGGCATTAATACTCCGGCAGGGGTCAAAGGTGACTCAGTATTAATAATACTCTGCTAGCAGAGCCGCGACTCGGCATTACTACTCCGGCAGGGGTCAAAGGTGATCGGTATTAATACTCTGGAAGGGGTCAAAGCTGACTCAGTATTAATAATATTCTGTTAGCAGAGCCGTGACTCGGCATTAATACTCCGGCAGGGGTCAAAGGTGACTCAGTATTAATAATACTCTGCTAGCAGAGCCGTGACTCGGCATTAATACTCCGGCAGGGGTCAAAGGTGACTCAGCATTAATAATACTCTGCTAGCAGAGCCGCGACTCGGCATTACTACTCCGGCAGGGGTCAAAGGTGATCGGTATTAATACTCTGGAAGGGGTCAAAGCTGACTCAGTATTAATAATATTCTGTTAGCAGAGCCGTGACTCGGCATTAATACTCCGGCAGGGGTCAAAGGTGACTCAGTATTAATAATACTCTGCTAGCAGAGCCGTGACTCGGCATTAATACTCCGGCAGGGGTCAAAGGTGACTCAGCATTAATAATACTCTGCTAGCAGAGCCGTGACTCGGCATTAATACTCCGGCAGGGGTCAAAGGTGACTCAGCATTAATACTCCGGCAGGGGTCAAAGGTAACTCAGTATGAATAATACTCTGCTATCAGAGCCGTGACTCGGCATTAATACTCCGGCAGGGGTCAAAGGTGACTCAGTATTAATAATACTCTGCTAGCAGAGCCGTGACTCGGCATTAATACTCCGTCAGGGGTCAAAGCTGACTCAGCATTAATACTCCGGCAGGGGTCAAAGGTGACTCAGTATTAATAATAGTCTGCTAGCAGAGCCGTGACTCGGCATTAATACTCCGTCAGGGGTCAAAGCTGACTCAGCATTAATACTCCGGCAGGGGTCAAAGGTGACTCAGTATTAATAATACTCATCTGCTAGCAGAGCTTTGACTCGGCATTAATACTCCAGCAGGGGTCAAAGGTGACTCAGTATTAATACTACTCATCTGCTAGCAGAGCCGTGACTCGGCATTAATACTCCGGCAGGGGTCAAAGGTGACTCAGTATTAATAATACTCTGCTAGCAGAGCCGTGACTCGGCATTAATACTCCGGCAGGGGTCAAAGGTGACTCAGTATTAATAATACTCTGCTAGCAGAGCCGCGACTCGGCATTACTACTCCGGCAGGGGTCAAAGGTGATCGGTATTAATACTCTGGAAGGGGTCAAAGCTGACTCAGTATTAATAATATTCTGTTAGCAGAGCCGTGACTCGGCATTAATACTCCGGCAGGGGTCAAAGGTGACTCAGTATTAATAATACTCTGCTAGCAGAGCCGTGACTCGGCATTAATACTCCGGCAGGGGTCAAAGGTGACTCAGCATTAATAATACTCTGCTAGCAGAGCCGTGACTCGGCATTAATACTCCGGCAGGGGTCAAAGGTGACTCAGTATTAATACTCCGGCAGGGGTCAAAGGTAACTCAGTATGAATAATACTCTGCTATCAGAGCCGTGACTCGGCATTAATACTCCGGCAGGGGTCAAAGGTGACTCAGTATTAATAATACTCTGCTAGCAGAGCCGTGACTCGGCATTAATACTCCGTCAGGGGTCAAAGCTGACTCAGCATTAATACTCCGGCAGGGGTCAAAGGTGACTCAGTATTAATAATAGTCTGCTAGCAGAGCCGTGACTCGGCATTAATACTCCGTCAGGGGTCAAAGCTGACTCAGCATTAATACTCCGGCAGGGGTCAAAGGTGACTCAGTATTAATAATACTCATCTGCTAGCAGAGCTTTGACTCGGCATTAATACTCCAGCAGGGGTCAAAGGTGACTCAGTATTAATACTACTCATCTGCTAGCAGAGCCGTGACTCGGCATTAATACTCCGGCAGGGGTCAAAGGTGACTCAGTATTAATAATACTCTGCTAGCAGAGCCGTGACTCGGCATTAATACTCCGGCAGGGGTCAAAGGTGACTCAGTATTAATAATACTCTGCTAGCAGAGCCGCGACTCGGCATTACTACTCCGGCAGGGGTCAAAGGTGATCGGTATTAATACTCTGGAAGGGGTCAAAGCTGACTCAGTATTAATAATATTCTGTTAGCAGAGCCGTGACTCGGCATTAATACTCCGGCAGGGGTCAAAGGTGACTCAGTATTAATAATACTCTGCTAGCAGAGCCGTGACTCGGCATTAATACTCCGGCAGGGGTCAAAGGTGACTCAGCATTAATAATACTCTGCTAGCAGAGCCGTGACTCGGCATTAATACTCCGGCAGGGGTCAAAGGTGACTCAGCATTAATACTCCGGCAGGGGTCAAAGGTAACTCAGTATGAATAATACTCTGCTATCAGAGCCGTGACTCGGCATTAATACTCCGGCAGGGGTCAAAGGTGACTCAGTATTAATAATACTCTGCTAGCAGAGCCGTGACTCGGCATTAATACTCCGTCAGGGGTCAAAGCTGACTCAGCATTAATACTCCGGCAGGGGTCAAAGGTGACTCAGTATTAATAATAGTCTGCTAGCAGAGCCGTGACTCGGCATTAATACTCCGTCAGGGGTCAAAGCTGACTCAGCATTAATACTCCGGCAGGGGTCAAAGGTGACTCAGTATTAATAATACTCTGCTAGCAGAGCCGTGACTCGGCATTAATACTCCGGCAGGGGTCAAAGGTGACTCAGCATTAATACTCCGGCAGGGGTCAAAGGTAACTCAGTATGAATAATACTCTGCTATCAGAGCCGTGACTCGGCATTAATACTCCGGCAGGGGTCAAAGGTGACTCAGTATTAATAATACTCTGCTAGCAGAGCCGTGACTCGGCATTAATACTCCGTCAGGGGTCAAAGCTGACTCAGCATTAATACTCCGGCAGGGGTCAAAGGTGACTCAGTATTAATAATAGTCTGCTAGCAGAGCCGTGACTCGGCATTAATACTCCGTCAGGGGTCAAAGCTGACTCAGCATTAATACTCCGGCAGGGGTCAAAGGTGACTCAGTATTAATAATACTCATCTGCTAGCAGAGCTTTGACTCGGCATTAATACTCCAGCAGGGGTCAAAGGTGACTCAGTATTAATACTACTCATCTGCTAGCAGAGCCGTGACTCGGCATTAATACTCCGGCAGGGGTCAAAGGTGACTCAGTATTAATAATACTCTGCTAGCAGAGCCGTGACTCGGCATTAATACTCCGGCAGGGGTCAAAGGTGACTCAGTATTAATAATACTCTGCTAGCAGAGCCGCGACTCGGCATTACTACTCCGGCAGGGGTCAAAGGTGATCGGTATTAATACTCTGGAAGGGGTCAAAGCTGACTCAGTATTAATAATATTCTGTTAGCAGAGCCGTGACTCGGCATTAATACTCCGGCAGGGGTCAAAGGTGACTCAGTATTAATAATACTCTGCTAGCAGAGCCGTGACTCGGCATTAATACTCCGGCAGGGGTCAAAGGTGACTCAGCATTAATAATACTCTGCTAGCAGAGCCGTGACTCGGCATTAATACTCCGGCAGGGGTCAAAGGTGACTCAGTATTAATACTCCGGCAGGGGTCAAAGGTAACTCAGTATGAATAATACTCTGCTATCAGAGCCGTGACTCGGCATTAATACTCCGGCAGGGGTCAAAGGTGACTCAGTATTAATAATAGTCTGCTAGCAGAGCCGTGACTCGGCATTAATACTCCGTCAGGGGTCAAAGCTGACTCAGCATTAATACTCCGGCAGGGGTCAAAGGTGACTCAGTATTAATAATACTCATCTGCTAGCAGAGCTTTGACTCGGCATTAATACTCCAGCAGGGGTCAAAGGTGACTCAGTATTAATACTACTCATCTGCTAGCAGAGCCGTGACTCGGCATTAATACTCCGGCAGGGGTCAAAGGTGACTCAGTATTAATAATACTCTGCTAGCAGAGCCGTGACTCGGCATTAATACTCCGGCAGGGGTCAAAGGTGACTCAGTATTAATAATACTCTGCTAGCAGAGCCGCGACTCGGCATTACTACTCCGGCAGGGGTCAAAGGTGATCGGTATTAATACTCTGGAAGGGGTCAAAGCTGACTCAGTATTAATAATATTCTGTTAGCAGAGCCGTGACTCGGCATTAATACTCCGGCAGGGGTCAAAGGTGACTCAGTATTAATAATACTCTGCTAGCAGAGCCGTGACTCGGCATTAATACTCCGGCAGGGGTCAAAGGTGACTCAGCATTAATAATACTCTGCTAGCAGAGCCGTGACTCGGCATTAATACTCCGGCAGGGGTCAAAGGTGACTCAGTATTAATACTCCGGCAGGGGTCAAAGGTAACTCAGTATGAATAATACTCTGCTATCAGAGCCGTGACTCGGCATTAATACTCCGGCAGGGGTCAAAGGTGACTCAGCATTAATAATACTCTGCTAGCAGAGCCGTGACTCGGCATTAATACTCCGGCAGGGGTCAAAGGTGACTCAGCATTAATACTCCGGCAGGGGTCAAAGGTAACTCAGTATGAATAATACTCTGCTATCAGAGCCGTGACTCGGCATTAATACTCCGGCAGGGGTCAAAGGTGACTCAGTATTAATAATACTCTGCTAGCAGAGCCGTGACTCGGCATTAATACTCCGTCAGGGGTCAAAGCTGACTCAGCATTAATACTCCGGCAGGGGTCAAAGGTGACTCAGTATTAATAATAGTCTGCTAGCAGAGCCGTGACTCGGCATTAATACTCCGTCAGGGGTCAAAGCTGACTCAGCATTAATACTCCGGCAGGGGTCAAAGGTGACTCAGTATTAATAATACTCTGCTAGCAGAGCCGTGACTCGGCATTAATACTCCGGCAGGGGTCAAAGGTGACTCAGCATTAATACTCCGGCAGGGGTCAAAGGTAACTCAGTATGAATAATACTCTGCTATCAGAGCCGTGACTCGGCATTAATACTCCGGCAGGGGTCAAAGGTGACTCAGTATTAATAATACTCTGCTAGCAGAGCCGTGACTCGGCATTAATACTCCGTCAGGGGTCAAAGCTGACTCAGCATTAATACTCCGGCAGGGGTCAAAGGTGACTCAGTATTAATAATAGTCTGCTAGCAGAGCCGTGACTCGGCATTAATACTCCGTCAGGGGTCAAAGCTGACTCAGCATTAATACTCCGGCAGGGGTCAAAGGTGACTCAGTATTAATAATACTCATCTGCTAGCAGAGCTTTGACTCGGCATTAATACTCCAGCAGGGGTCAAAGGTGACTCAGTATTAATACTACTCATCTGCTAGCAGAGCCGTGACTCGGCATTAATACTCCGGCAGGGGTCAAAGGTGACTCAGTATTAATAATACTCTGCTAGCAGAGCCGTGACTCGGCATTAATACTCCGGCAGGGGTCAAAGGTGACTCAGTATTAATAATACTCTGCTAGCAGAGCCGCGACTCGGCATTACTACTCCGGCAGGGGTCAAAGGTGATCGGTATTAATACTCTGGAAGGGGTCAAAGCTGACTCAGTATTAATAATATTCTGTTAGCAGAGCCGTGACTCGGCATTAATACTCCGGCAGGGGTCAAAGGTGACTCAGTATTAATAATACTCTGCTAGCAGAGCCGTGACTCGGCATTAATACTCCGGCAGGGGTCAAAGGTGACTCAGCATTAATAATACTCTGCTAGCAGAGCCGTGACTCGGCATTAATACTCCGGCAGGGGTCAAAGGTGACTCAGTATTAATACTCCGGCAGGGGTCAAAGGTAACTCAGTATGAATAATACTCTGCTATCAGAGCCGTGACTCGGCATTAATACTCCGGCAGGGGTCAAAGGTGACTCAGTATTAATAATACTCTGCTAGCAGAGCCGTGACTCGGCATTAATACTCCGTCAGGGGTCAAAGCTGACTCAGCATTAATACTCCGGCAGGGGTCAAAGGTGACTCAGTATTAATAATAGTCTGCTAGCAGAGCCGTGACTCGGCATTAATACTCCGTCAGGGGTCAAAGCTGACTCAGCATTAATACTCCGGCAGGGGTCAAAGGTGACTCAGTATTAATAATACTCATCTGCTAGCAGAGCTTTGACTCGGCATTAATACTCCAGCAGGGGTCAAAGGTGACTCAGTATTAATACTACTCATCTGCTAGCAGAGCCGTGACTCGGCATTAATACTCCGGCAGGGGTCAAAGGTGACTCAGTATTAATAATACTCTGCTAGCAGAGCCGTGACTCGGCATTAATACTCCGGCAGGGGTCAAAGGTGACTCAGTATTAATAATACTCTGCTAGCAGAGCCGCGACTCGGCATTACTACTCCGGCAGGGGTCAAAGGTGATCGGTATTAATACTCTGGAAGGGGTCAAAGCTGACTCAGTATTAATAATATTCTGTTAGCAGAGCCGTGACTCGGCATTAATACTCCGGCAGGGGTCAAAGGTGACTCAGTATTAATAATACTCTGCTAGCAGAGCCGTGACTCGGCATTAATACTCCGGCAGGGGTCAAAGGTGACTCAGCATTAATAATACTCTGCTAGCAGAGCCGTGACTCGGCATTAATACTCCGGCAGGGGTCAAAGGTGACTCAGCATTAATACTCCGGCAGGGGTCAAAGGTAACTCAGTATGAATAATACTCTGCTATCAGAGCCGTGACTCGGCATTAATACTCCGGCAGGGGTCAAAGGTGACTCAGTATTAATAATACTCTGCTAGCAGAGCCGTGACTCGGCATTAATACTCCGTCAGGGGTCAAAGCTGACTCAGCATTAATACTCCGGCAGGGGTCAAAGGTGACTCAGTATTAATAATAGTCTGCTAGCAGAGCCGTGACTCGGCATTAATACTCCGTCAGGGGTCAAAGCTGACTCAGCATTAATACTCCGGCAGGGGTCAAAGGTGACTCAGTATTAATAATACTCATCTGCTAGCAGAGCTTTGACTCGGCATTAATACTCCAGCAGGGGTCAAAGGTGACTCAGTATTAATACTACTCATCTGCTAGCAGAGCCGTGACTCGGCATTAATACTCCGGCAGGGGTCAAAGGTGACTCAGTATTAATAATACTCTGCTAGCAGAGCCGTGACTCGGCATTAATACTCCGTCAGGGGTCAAAGCTGACTCAGCATTAATACTCCGGCAGGGGTCAAAGGTGACTCAGTATTAATAATAGTCTGCTAGCAGAGCCGTGACTCGGCATTAATACTCCGTCAGGGGTCAAAGCTGACTCAGCATTAATACTCCGGCAGGGGTCAAAGGTGACTCAGTATTAATAATACTCATCTGCTAGCAGAGCTTTGACTCGGCATTAATACTCCAGCAGGGGTCAAAGGTGACTCAGTATTAATACTACTCATCTGCTAGCAGAGCCGTGACTCGGCATTAATACTCCGGCAGGGGTCAAAGGTGACTCAGTATTAATAATACTCTGCTAGCAGAGCCGTGACTCGGCATTAATACTCCGGCAGGGGTCAAAGGTGACTCAGCATTAATACTCCGGCAGGGGTCAAAGGTAACTCAGTATGAATAATACTCTGCTATCAGAGCCGTGACTCGGCATTAATACTCCGGCAGGGGTCAAAGGTGACTCAGTATTAATAATACTCTGCTAGCAGAGCCGTGACTCGGCATTAATACTCCGTCAGGGGTCAAAGCTGACTCAGCATTAATACTCCGGCAGGGGTCAAAGGTGACTCAGTATTAATAATAGTCTGCTAGCAGAGCCGTGACTCGGCATTAATACTCCGTCAGGGGTCAAAGCTGACTCAGCATTAATACTCCGGCAGGGGTCAAAGGTGACTCAGTATTAATAATACTCATCTGCTAGCAGAGCTTTGACTCGGCATTAATACTCCAGCAGGGGTCAAAGGTGACTCAGTATTAATACTACTCATCTGCTAGCAGAGCCGTGACTCGGCATTAATACTCCGGCAGGGGTCAAAGGTGACTCAGTATTAATAATACTCTGCTAGCAGAGCCGTGACTCGGCATTAATACTCCGGCAGGGGTCAAAGGTGACTCAGTATTAATAATACTCTGCTAGCAGAGCCGCGACTCGGCATTACTACTCCGGCAGGGGTCAAAGGTGATCGGTATTAATACTCTGGAAGGGGTCAAAGCTGACTCAGTATTAATAATATTCTGTTAGCAGAGCCGTGACTCGGCATTAATACTCCGGCAGGGGTCAAAGGTGACTCAGTATTAATAATACTCTGCTAGCAGAGCCGTGACTCGGCATTAATACTCCGGCAGGGGTCAATGGTGACTCAGTATTAATACTCCGGCAGGGGTCAAAGGTGACTCAGCATTAATAATACTCTGTTAGCTGAGCCGTGACTCGGCATTAATACTCCGGCAGGGGTCAAAGGTGACTCAGTATTAATAATACTCTGCTAGCAGAGCCGTGACTCGGCATTAATACTCCGTCAGGGGTCAAAGCTGACTCAGCATTAATACTCCGGCAGGGGTCAAAGGTGACTCAGTATTAATAATAGTCTGCTAGCAGAGCCGTGACTCGGCATTAATACTCCGTCAGGGGTCAAAGCTGACTCAGCATTAATACTCCGGCAGGGGTCAAAGGTGACTCAGTATTAATAATACTCATCTGCTAGCAGAGCTTTGACTCGGCATTAATACTCCAGCAGGGGTCAAAGGTGACTCAGTATTAATACTACTCATCTGCTAGCAGAGCCGTGACTCGGCATTAATACTCCGGCAGGGGTCAAAGGTGACTCAGTATTAATAATACTCTGCTAGCAGAGCCGTGACTCGGCATTAATACTCCGGCAGGGGTCAAAGGTGACTCAGTATTAATAATACTCTGCTAGCAGAGCCGTGACTCGGCATTAATACTCCGGCAGGGGTCAAAGGTGACCCGGTATTAATAATACTCTGCTAGCAGAGCCATGACTCGGCATTAATACTCAGCATTAATACTCCGGCAGGGGTCAAAGGTGACTCAGTATTAATAATACTCTGCTAGCAGAGCCGTGACTCGGCATTAATACTCCGGCAGGGGTCAAAGGTGACTCAGTATTAATAATACTCTGCTAGCAGAGCCGTGACTCGGCATTAATACTCCGTCAGGGGTCAAAGCTGACTCAGCATTAATACTCCGGCAGGGGTCAAAGGTGACTCAGTATTAATAATAGTCTGCTAGCAGAGCCGTGACTCGGCATTAATACTCCGTCAGGGGTCAAAGCTGACTCAGCATTAATACTCCGGCAGGGGTCAAAGGTGACTCAGTATTAATAATACTCATCTGCTAGCAGAGCTTTGACTCGGCATTAATACTCCAGCAGGGGTCAAAGGTGACTCAGTATTAATACTACTCATCTGCTAGCAGAGCCGTGACTCGGCATTAATACTCCGGCAGGGGTCAAAGGTGACTCAGTATTAATAATACTCTGCTAGCAGAGCCGTGACTCGGCATTAATACTCCGGCAGGGGTCAAAGGTGACTCAGCATTAATACTCCGGCAGGGGTCAAAGGTAACTCAGTATGAATAATACTCTGCTATCAGAGCCGTGACTCGGCATTAATACTCCGGCAGGGGTCAAAGGTGACTCAGTATTAATAATACTCTGCTAGCAGAGCCGTGACTCGGCATTAATACTCCGTCAGGGGTCAAAGCTGACTCAGCATTAATACTCCGGCAGGGGTCAAAGGTGACTCAGTATTAATAATAGTCTGCTAGCAGAGCCGTGACTCGGCATTAATACTCCGTCAGGGGTCAAAGCTGACTCAGCATTAATACTCCGGCAGGGGTCAAAGGTGACTCAGTATTAATAATACTCATCTGCTAGCAGAGCTTTGACTCGGCATTAATACTCCAGCAGGGGTCAAAGGTGACTCAGTATTAATACTACTCATCTGCTAGCAGAGCCGTGACTCGGCATTAATACTCCGGCAGGGGTCAAAGGTGACTCAGTATTAATAATACTCTGCTAGCAGAGCCGTGACTCGGCATTAATACTCCGGCAGGGGTCAAAGGTGACTCAGTATTAATAATACTCTGCTAGCAGAGCCGCGACTCGGCATTACTACTCCGGCAGGGGTCAAAGGTGATCGGTATTAATACTCTGGAAGGGGTCAAAGCTGACTCAGTATTAATAATATTCTGTTAGCAGAGCCGTGACTCGGCATTAATACTCCGGCAGGGGTCAAAGGTGACTCAGTATTAATAATACTCTGCTAGCAGAGCCGTGACTCGGCATTAATACTCCGGCAGGGGTCAATGGTGACTCAGTATTAATACTCCGGCAGGGGTCAAAGGTGACTCAGCATTAATAATACTCTGTTAGCTGAGCCGTGACTCGGCATTAATACTCCGGCAGGGGTCAAAGGTGACTCAGTATTAATAATACTCTGCTAGCAGAGCCGTGACTCGGCATTAATACTCCGTCAGGGGTCAAAGCTGACTCAGCATTAATACTCCGGCAGGGGTCAAAGGTGACTCAGTATTAATAATAGTCTGCTAGCAGAGCCGTGACTCGGCATTAATACTCCGTCAGGGGTCAAAGCTGACTCAGCATTAATACTCCGGCAGGGGTCAAAGGTGACTCAGTATTAATAATACTCATCTGCTAGCAGAGCTTTGACTCGGCATTAATACTCCAGCAGGGGTCAAAGGTGACTCAGTATTAATACTACTCATCTGCTAGCAGAGCCGTGACTCGGCATTAATACTCCGGCAGGGGTCAAAGGTGACTCAGTATTAATAATACTCTGCTAGCAGAGCCGTGACTCGGCATTAATACTCCGGCAGGGGTCAAAGGTGACTCAGTATTAATAATACTCTGCTAGCAGAGCCGCGACTCGGCATTACTACTCCGGCAGGGGTCAAAGGTGATCGGTATTAATACTCTGGAAGGGGTCAAAGCTGACTCAGTATTAATAATATTCTGTTAGCAGAGCCGTGACTCGGCATTAATACTCCGGCAGGGGTCAAAGGTGACTCAGTATTAATAATACTCTGCTAGCAGAGCCGTGACTCGGCATTAATACTCCGGCAGGGGTCAAAGCTGACTCAGCATTAATACTCCGGCAGGGGTCAAAGGTGACTCAGTATTAATAATACTCTGCTAGCAGAGCCGTGACTCGGCATTAATACTCCGTCAGGGGTCAAAGCTGACTCAGCATTAATACTCCGGCAGGGGTCAAAGGTGACTCAGTATTAATAATACTCTGCTAGCAGAGCCGTGACTCGGCATTAATACTCCGGCAGGGGTCAAAGGTGACTCAGTATTAATACTCCAGCAGGGGTCAAAGGTGACTCAGTATTAATACTACTCATCTGCTAGCAGAGCCGTGACTCGGCATTAATACTCCGGCAGGGGTCAAAGCTGACTCAGCATTAATACTCCGGCAGGGGTCAAAGGTGACTCAGTATTAATAATACTCTGCTAGCAGAGCCGTGACTCGGCATTAATACTCCGTCAGGGGTCAAAGCTGACTCAGCATTAATACTCCGGCAGGGGTCAAAGCTGACTCAGCATTAATACTCCGGCAGGGGTCAAAGGTGACTCAGTATTAATAATACTCTGCTAGCAGAGCCGTGACTCGGCATTAATACTCCGGCAGGGGTCAAAGCTGACTCAGCATTAATACTCCGGCAGGGGTCAAAGGTGACTCAGTATTAATAATACTCTGCTAGCAGAGCCGTGACTCGGCATTAATACTCCGGCAGGGGTCAATGGTGACTCAGTATTAATACTCCAGCAGGGGTCAAAGGTGACTCAGTATTAATAATACTCATCTGCTAGCAGAGCTTTGACTCGGCATTAATACTCCAGCAGGGGTCAAAGGTGACTCAGTATTAATAATATTCTGTTAGCAGAGCCGTGACTCGGCATTAATACTCCGGCAGGGGTCAAAGGTGACTCAGTATTAATAATACTCTGCTAGCAGAGCCGTGACTCGGCATTAATACTCCGGCAGGGGTCAAAGCTGACTCAGCATTAATACTCCGGCAGGGGTCAAAGGTGACTCAGTATTAATACTACTCATCTGCTAGCAGAGCCGTGACTCGGCATTAATACTCCGGCAGGGGTCAAAGCTGACTCAGCATTAATACTCCGGCAGGGGTCAAAGGTGACTCAGTATTAATAATACTCTGCTAGCAGAGCCGTGACTCGGCATTAATACTCCGTCAGGGGTCAAAGCTGACTCAGCATTAATACTCCGGCAGGGGTCAAAGGTGACTCAGTATTAATAATACTCTGCTAGCAGAGCCGTGACTCGGCATTAATACTCCGGCAGGGGTCAAAGGTGACTCAGTATTAATACTCCAGCAGGGGTCAAAGGTGACTCAGTATTAATACTACTCATCTGCTAGCAGAGCCGTGACTCGGCATTAATACTCCGGCAGGGGTCAAAGCTGACTCAGCATTAATACTCCGGCAGGGGTCAAAGGTGACTCAGTATTAATAATACTCTGCTAGCAGAGCCGTGACTCGGCATTAATACTCCGTCAGGGGTCAAAGCTGACTCGGCATTAATACTCCGGCAGGGGTCAAAGCTGACTCAGCATTAATACTCCGGCAGGGGTCAAAGGTGACTCAGTATTAATAATACTCTGCTAGCAGAGCCGTGACTCGGCATTAATACTCCGTCAGGGGTCAAAGCTGACTCAGCATTAATACTCCGGCAGGGGTCAAAGGTGACTCAGTATTAATAATACTCTGCTAGCAGAGCCGTGACTCGGCATTAATACTCCGGCAGGGGTCAAAGGTGACTCAGCATTAATACTCCGGCAGGGGTCAAAGGTGACTCAGTATTAATAATACTCTGCTAGCAGAGCCGTGACTCGGCATTAATACTCCGTCAGGGGTCAAAGCTGACTCAGCATTAATACTCCGGCAGGGGTCAAAGGTGACTCAGTATTAATAATACTCTGCTAGCAGAGCCGTGACTCGGCATTAATACTCCGGCAGGGGTCAAAGGTGACTCAGTATTAATACTACTCATCTGCTAGCAGAGCCGTGACTCGGCATTAATACTCCGGCAGGGGTCAAAGCTGACTCAGCATTAATACTCCGGCAGGGGTCAAAGGTGACTCAGTATTAATAATACTCTGCTAGCAGAGCCGTGACTCGGCATTAATACTCCGGCAGGGGTCAAAGCTGACTCAGCATTAATACTCCGGCAGGGGTCAAAGGTGACTCAGTATTAATACTACTCATCTGCTAGCAGAGCCGTGACTCGGCATTAATACTCCGGCAGGGGTCAAAGCTGACTCAGCATTAATACTCCGGCAGGGGTCAAAGGTGACTCAGTATTAATAATACTCTGCTAGCAGAGCCGTGACTCGGCATTAATACTCCGGCAGGGGTCAATGGTGACTCAGTATTAATACTCCAGCAGGGGTCAAAGGTGACTCAGTATTAATAATACTCATCTGCTAGCAGAGCTTTGACTCGGCATTAATACTCCAGCAGGGGTCAAAGGTGACTCAGTATTAATAATATTCTGTTAGCAGAGCCGTGACTCGGCATTAATACTCCGGCAGGGGTCAAAGGTGACTCAGTATTAATAATACTCTGCTAGCAGAGCCGTGACTCGGCATTAATACTCCGGCAGGGGTCAAAGCTGACTCAGCATTAATACTCCGGCAGGGGTCAAAGGTGACTCAGTATTAATAATACTCTGCTAGCAGAGCCGTGACTCGGCATTAATACTCCGTCAGGGGTCAAAGCTGACTCAGCATTAATACTCCGGCAGGGGTCAAAGGTGACTCAGTATTAATAATACTCTGCTAGCAGAGCCGTGACTCGGCATTAATACTCCGGCAGGGGTCAAAGGTGACTCAGTATTAATACTCCAGCAGGGGTCAAAGGTGACTCAGTATTAATACTACTCATCTGCTAGCAGAGCCGTGACTCGGCATTAATACTCCGGCAGGGGTCAAAGCTGACTCAGCATTAATACTCCGGCAGGGGTCAAAGGTGACTCAGTATTAATAATACTCTGCTAGCAGAGCCGTGACTCGGCATTAATACTCCGTCAGGGGTCAAAGCTGACTCAGCATTAATACTCCGGCAGGGGTCAAAGGTGACTCAGTATTAATAATACTCTGCTAGCAGAGCCGTGACTCGGCATTAATACTCCGTCAGGGGTCAAAGCTGACTCAGCATTAATACTCCGGCAGGGGTCAAAGGTGACTCAGTATTAATAATACTCTGCTAGCAGAGCCGTGACTCGGCATTAATACTCCGGCAGGGGTCAAAGCTGACTCAGCATTAATACTCCGGCAGGGGTCAAAGGTGACTCAGTATTAATAATACTCTGCTAGCAGAGCCGTGACTCGGCATTAATACTCCGTCAGGGGTCAAAGCTGACTCAGCATTAATACTCCGGCAGGGGTCAAAGCTGACTCAGCATTAATACTCCGGCAGGGGTCAAAGGTGACTCAGTATTAATAATACTCTGCTAGCAGAGCCGTGACTCGGCATTAATACTCCGTCAGGGGTCAAAGCTGACTCAGCATTAATACTCCGGCAGGGGTCAAAGGTGACTCAGTATTAATAATACTCTGCTAGCAGAGCCGTGACTCGGCATTAATACTCCGGCAGGGGTCAAAGGTGACTCAGTATTAATACTCCAGCAGGGGTCAAAGGTGACTCAGTATTAATACTACTCATCTGCTAGCAGAGCCGTGACTCGGCATTAATACTCCGGCAGGGGTCAAAGCTGACTCAGCATTAATACTCCGGCAGGGGTCAAAGGTGACTCAGTATTAATAATACTCTGCTAGCAGAGCCGTGACTCGGCATTAATACTCCGGCAGGGGTCAAAGCTGACTCAGCATTAATACTCCGGCAGGGGTCAAAGGTGACTCAGTATTAATAATACTCTGCTAGCAGAGCCGTGACTCGGCATTAATACTCCGTCAGGGGTCAAAGCTGACTCAGCATTAATACTCCGGCAGGGGTCAAAGGTGACTCAGTATTAATAATACTCTGCTAGCAGAGCCGTGACTCGGCATTAATACTCCGGCAGGGGTCAAAGCTGACTCAGCATTAATACTCCGGCAGGGGTCAAAGGTGACTCAGTATTAATAATACTCTGCTAGCAGAGCCGTGACTCGGCATTAATACTCCGTCAGGGGTCAAAGCTGACTCAGCATTAATACTCCGGCAGGGGTCAAAGGTGACTCAGTATTAATAATACTCTGCTAGCAGAGCCGTGACTCGGCATTAATACTCCGGCAGGGGTCAAAGGTGACTCAGTATTAATACTACTCATCTGCTAGCAGAGCCGTGACTCGGCATTAATACTCCGGCAGGGGTCAAAGCTGACTCAGCATTAATACTCCGGCAGGGGTCAAAGGTGACTCAGTATTAATAATACTCTGCTAGCAGAGCCGTGACTCGGCATTAATACTCCGGCAGGGGTCAAAGCTGACTCAGCATTAATACTCCGGCAGGGGTCAAAGGTGACTCAGTATTAATACTACTCATCTGCTAGCAGAGCCGTGACTCGGCATTAATACTCCGGCAGGGGTCAAAGCTGACTCAGCATTAATAATACTCTGCTAGCAGAGCCGTGACTCGGCATTAATACTCCGGCAGGGGTCAAAGGTGACTCAGTATTAATAATACTCTGCTAGCAGAGCCGCGACTCGGCATTACTACTCCGGCAGGGGTCAAAGGTGATCGGTATTAATACTCTGGAAGGGGTCAAAGCTGACTCAGTATTAATAATATTCTGTTAGCAGAGCCGTGACTCGGCATTAATACTCCGGCAGGGGTCAAAGGTGACTCAGTATTAATAATACTCTGCTAGCAGAGCCGTGACTCGGCATTAATACTCCGGCAGGGGTCAAAGGTGACTCAGCATTAATAATACTCTGCTAGCAGAGCCGCGACTCGGCATTACTACTCCGGCAGGGGTCAAAGGTGATCGGTATTAATACTCTGGAAGGGGTCAAAGCTGACTCAGTATTAATAATATTCTGTTAGCAGAGCCGTGACTCGGCATTAATACTCCGGCAGGGGTCAAAGGTGACTCAGTATTAATAATACTCTGCTAGCAGAGCCGTGACTCGGCATTAATACTCCGGCAGGGGTCAAAGGTGACTCAGCATTAATAATACTCTGCTAGCAGAGCCGTGACTCGGCATTAATACTCCGGCAGGGGTCAAAGGTGACTCAGCATTAATACTCCGGCAGGGGTCAAAGGTAACTCAGTATGAATAATACTCTGCTATCAGAGCCGTGACTCGGCATTAATACTCCGGCAGGGGTCAAAGGTGACTCAGTATTAATAATACTCTGCTAGCAGAGCCGTGACTCGGCATTAATACTCCGTCAGGGGTCAAAGCTGACTCAGCATTAATACTCCGGCAGGGGTCAAAGGTGACTCAGTATTAATAATAGTCTGCTAGCAGAGCCGTGACTCGGCATTAATACTCCGTCAGGGGTCAAAGCTGACTCAGCATTAATACTCCGGCAGGGGTCAAAGGTGACTCAGTATTAATAATACTCATCTGCTAGCAGAGCTTTGACTCGGCATTAATACTCCAGCAGGGGTCAAAGGTGACTCAGTATTAATACTACTCATCTGCTAGCAGAGCCGTGACTCGGCATTAATACTCCGGCAGGGGTCAAAGGTGACTCAGTATTAATAATACTCTGCTAGCAGAGCCGTGACTCGGCATTAATACTCCGGCAGGGGTCAAAGGTGACTCAGTATTAATAATACTCTGCTAGCAGAGCCGCGACTCGGCATTACTACTCCGGCAGGGGTCAAAGGTGATCGGTATTAATACTCTGGAAGGGGTCAAAGCTGACTCAGTATTAATAATATTCTGTTAGCAGAGCCGTGACTCGGCATTAATACTCCGGCAGGGGTCAAAGGTGACTCAGTATTAATAATACTCTGCTAGCAGAGCCGTGACTCGGCATTAATACTCCGGCAGGGGTCAAAGGTGACTCAGCATTAATAATACTCTGCTAGCAGAGCCGTGACTCGGCATTAATACTCCGGCAGGGGTCAAAGGTGACTCAGTATTAATACTCCGGCAGGGGTCAAAGGTAACTCAGTATGAATAATACTCTGCTATCAGAGCCGTGACTCGGCATTAATACTCCGGCAGGGGTCAAAGGTGACTCAGTATTAATAATACTCTGCTAGCAGAGCCGTGACTCGGCATTAATACTCCGTCAGGGGTCAAAGCTGACTCAGCATTAATACTCCGGCAGGGGTCAAAGGTGACTCAGTATTAATAATAGTCTGCTAGCAGAGCCGTGACTCGGCATTAATACTCCGTCAGGGGTCAAAGCTGACTCAGCATTAATACTCCGGCAGGGGTCAAAGGTGACTCAGTATTAATAATACTCATCTGCTAGCAGAGCTTTGACTCGGCATTAATACTCCAGCAGGGGTCAAAGGTGACTCAGTATTAATACTACTCATCTGCTAGCAGAGCCGTGACTCGGCATTAATACTCCGGCAGGGGTCAAAGGTGACTCAGTATTAATAATACTCTGCTAGCAGAGCCGTGACTCGGCATTAATACTCCGGCAGGGGTCAAAGGTGACTCAGTATTAATAATACTCTGCTAGCAGAGCCGCGACTCGGCATTACTACTCCGGCAGGGGTCAAAGGTGATCGGTATTAATACTCTGGAAGGGGTCAAAGCTGACTCAGTATTAATAATATTCTGTTAGCAGAGCCGTGACTCGGCATTAATACTCCGGCAGGGGTCAAAGGTGACTCAGTATTAATAATACTCTGCTAGCAGAGCCGTGACTCGGCATTAATACTCCGGCAGGGGTCAAAGGTGACTCAGCATTAATAATACTCTGCTAGCAGAGCCGTGACTCGGCATTAATACTCCGGCAGGGGTCAAAGGTGACTCAGCATTAATACTCCGGCAGGGGTCAAAGGTAACTCAGTATGAATAATACTCTGCTATCAGAGCCGTGACTCGGCATTAATACTCCGGCAGGGGTCAAAGGTGACTCAGTATTAATAATACTCTGCTAGCAGAGCCGTGACTCGGCATTAATACTCCGTCAGGGGTCAAAGCTGACTCAGCATTAATACTCCGGCAGGGGTCAAAGGTGACTCAGTATTAATAATAGTCTGCTAGCAGAGCCGTGACTCGGCATTAATACTCCGTCAGGGGTCAAAGCTGACTCAGCATTAATACTCCGGCAGGGGTCAAAGGTGACTCAGTATTAATAATACTCTGCTAGCAGAGCCGTGACTCGGCATTAATACTCCGGCAGGGGTCAAAGGTGACTCAGCATTAATACTCCGGCAGGGGTCAAAGGTAACTCAGTATGAATAATACTCTGCTATCAGAGCCGTGACTCGGCATTAATACTCCGGCAGGGGTCAAAGGTGACTCAGTATTAATAATACTCTGCTAGCAGAGCCGTGACTCGGCATTAATACTCCGTCAGGGGTCAAAGCTGACTCAGCATTAATACTCCGGCAGGGGTCAAAGGTGACTCAGTATTAATAATAGTCTGCTAGCAGAGCCGTGACTCGGCATTAATACTCCGTCAGGGGTCAAAGCTGACTCAGCATTAATACTCCGGCAGGGGTCAAAGGTGACTCAGTATTAATAATACTCATCTGCTAGCAGAGCTTTGACTCGGCATTAATACTCCAGCAGGGGTCAAAGGTGACTCAGTATTAATACTACTCATCTGCTAGCAGAGCCGTGACTCGGCATTAATACTCCGGCAGGGGTCAAAGGTGACTCAGTATTAATAATACTCTGCTAGCAGAGCCGTGACTCGGCATTAATACTCCGGCAGGGGTCAAAGGTGACTCAGTATTAATAATACTCTGCTAGCAGAGCCGCGACTCGGCATTACTACTCCGGCAGGGGTCAAAGGTGATCGGTATTAATACTCTGGAAGGGGTCAAAGCTGACTCAGTATTAATAATATTCTGTTAGCAGAGCCGTGACTCGGCATTAATACTCCGGCAGGGGTCAAAGGTGACTCAGTATTAATAATACTCTGCTAGCAGAGCCGTGACTCGGCATTAATACTCCGGCAGGGGTCAAAGGTGACTCAGCATTAATAATACTCTGCTAGCAGAGCCGTGACTCGGCATTAATACTCCGGCAGGGGTCAAAGGTGACTCAGTATTAATACTCCGGCAGGGGTCAAAGGTAACTCAGTATGAATAATACTCTGCTATCAGAGCCGTGACTCGGCATTAATACTCCGGCAGGGGTCAAAGGTGACTCAGTATTAATAATAGTCTGCTAGCAGAGCCGTGACTCGGCATTAATACTCCGTCAGGGGTCAAAGCTGACTCAGCATTAATACTCCGGCAGGGGTCAAAGGTGACTCAGTATTAATAATACTCATCTGCTAGCAGAGCTTTGACTCGGCATTAATACTCCAGCAGGGGTCAAAGGTGACTCAGTATTAATACTACTCATCTGCTAGCAGAGCCGTGACTCGGCATTAATACTCCGGCAGGGGTCAAAGGTGACTCAGTATTAATAATACTCTGCTAGCAGAGCCGTGACTCGGCATTAATACTCCGGCAGGGGTCAAAGGTGACTCAGTATTAATAATACTCTGCTAGCAGAGCCGCGACTCGGCATTACTACTCCGGCAGGGGTCAAAGGTGATCGGTATTAATACTCTGGAAGGGGTCAAAGCTGACTCAGTATTAATAATATTCTGTTAGCAGAGCCGTGACTCGGCATTAATACTCCGGCAGGGGTCAAAGGTGACTCAGTATTAATAATACTCTGCTAGCAGAGCCGTGACTCGGCATTAATACTCCGGCAGGGGTCAAAGGTGACTCAGCATTAATAATACTCTGCTAGCAGAGCCGTGACTCGGCATTAATACTCCGGCAGGGGTCAAAGGTGACTCAGTATTAATACTCCGGCAGGGGTCAAAGGTAACTCAGTATGAATAATACTCTGCTATCAGAGCCGTGACTCGGCATTAATACTCCGGCAGGGGTCAAAGGTGACTCAGCATTAATAATACTCTGCTAGCAGAGCCGTGACTCGGCATTAATACTCCGGCAGGGGTCAAAGGTGACTCAGCATTAATACTCCGGCAGGGGTCAAAGGTAACTCAGTATGAATAATACTCTGCTATCAGAGCCGTGACTCGGCATTAATACTCCGGCAGGGGTCAAAGGTGACTCAGTATTAATAATACTCTGCTAGCAGAGCCGTGACTCGGCATTAATACTCCGTCAGGGGTCAAAGCTGACTCAGCATTAATACTCCGGCAGGGGTCAAAGGTGACTCAGTATTAATAATAGTCTGCTAGCAGAGCCGTGACTCGGCATTAATACTCCGTCAGGGGTCAAAGCTGACTCAGCATTAATACTCCGGCAGGGGTCAAAGGTGACTCAGTATTAATAATACTCTGCTAGCAGAGCCGTGACTCGGCATTAATACTCCGGCAGGGGTCAAAGGTGACTCAGCATTAATACTCCGGCAGGGGTCAAAGGTAACTCAGTATGAATAATACTCTGCTATCAGAGCCGTGACTCGGCATTAATACTCCGGCAGGGGTCAAAGGTGACTCAGTATTAATAATACTCTGCTAGCAGAGCCGTGACTCGGCATTAATACTCCGTCAGGGGTCAAAGCTGACTCAGCATTAATACTCCGGCAGGGGTCAAAGGTGACTCAGTATTAATAATAGTCTGCTAGCAGAGCCGTGACTCGGCATTAATACTCCGTCAGGGGTCAAAGCTGACTCAGCATTAATACTCCGGCAGGGGTCAAAGGTGACTCAGTATTAATAATACTCATCTGCTAGCAGAGCTTTGACTCGGCATTAATACTCCAGCAGGGGTCAAAGGTGACTCAGTATTAATACTACTCATCTGCTAGCAGAGCCGTGACTCGGCATTAATACTCCGGCAGGGGTCAAAGGTGACTCAGTATTAATAATACTCTGCTAGCAGAGCCGTGACTCGGCATTAATACTCCGGCAGGGGTCAAAGGTGACTCAGTATTAATAATACTCTGCTAGCAGAGCCGCGACTCGGCATTACTACTCCGGCAGGGGTCAAAGGTGATCGGTATTAATACTCTGGAAGGGGTCAAAGCTGACTCAGTATTAATAATATTCTGTTAGCAGAGCCGTGACTCGGCATTAATACTCCGGCAGGGGTCAAAGGTGACTCAGTATTAATAATACTCTGCTAGCAGAGCCGTGACTCGGCATTAATACTCCGGCAGGGGTCAAAGGTGACTCAGCATTAATAATACTCTGCTAGCAGAGCCGTGACTCGGCATTAATACTCCGGCAGGGGTCAAAGGTGACTCAGTATTAATACTCCGGCAGGGGTCAAAGGTAACTCAGTATGAATAATACTCTGCTATCAGAGCCGTGACTCGGCATTAATACTCCGGCAGGGGTCAAAGGTGACTCAGTATTAATAATACTCTGCTAGCAGAGCCGTGACTCGGCATTAATACTCCGTCAGGGGTCAAAGCTGACTCAGCATTAATACTCCGGCAGGGGTCAAAGGTGACTCAGTATTAATAATAGTCTGCTAGCAGAGCCGTGACTCGGCATTAATACTCCGTCAGGGGTCAAAGCTGACTCAGCATTAATACTCCGGCAGGGGTCAAAGGTGACTCAGTATTAATAATACTCATCTGCTAGCAGAGCTTTGACTCGGCATTAATACTCCAGCAGGGGTCAAAGGTGACTCAGTATTAATACTACTCATCTGCTAGCAGAGCCGTGACTCGGCATTAATACTCCGGCAGGGGTCAAAGGTGACTCAGTATTAATAATACTCTGCTAGCAGAGCCGTGACTCGGCATTAATACTCCGGCAGGGGTCAAAGGTGACTCAGTATTAATAATACTCTGCTAGCAGAGCCGCGACTCGGCATTACTACTCCGGCAGGGGTCAAAGGTGATCGGTATTAATACTCTGGAAGGGGTCAAAGCTGACTCAGTATTAATAATATTCTGTTAGCAGAGCCGTGACTCGGCATTAATACTCCGGCAGGGGTCAAAGGTGACTCAGTATTAATAATACTCTGCTAGCAGAGCCGTGACTCGGCATTAATACTCCGGCAGGGGTCAAAGGTGACTCAGCATTAATAATACTCTGCTAGCAGAGCCGTGACTCGGCATTAATACTCCGGCAGGGGTCAAAGGTGACTCAGCATTAATACTCCGGCAGGGGTCAAAGGTAACTCAGTATGAATAATACTCTGCTATCAGAGCCGTGACTCGGCATTAATACTCCGGCAGGGGTCAAAGGTGACTCAGTATTAATAATACTCTGCTAGCAGAGCCGTGACTCGGCATTAATACTCCGTCAGGGGTCAAAGCTGACTCAGCATTAATACTCCGGCAGGGGTCAAAGGTGACTCAGTATTAATAATAGTCTGCTAGCAGAGCCGTGACTCGGCATTAATACTCCGTCAGGGGTCAAAGCTGACTCAGCATTAATACTCCGGCAGGGGTCAAAGGTGACTCAGTATTAATAATACTCATCTGCTAGCAGAGCTTTGACTCGGCATTAATACTCCAGCAGGGGTCAAAGGTGACTCAGTATTAATACTACTCATCTGCTAGCAGAGCCGTGACTCGGCATTAATACTCCGGCAGGGGTCAAAGGTGACTCAGTATTAATAATACTCTGCTAGCAGAGCCGTGACTCGGCATTAATACTCCGTCAGGGGTCAAAGCTGACTCAGCATTAATACTCCGGCAGGGGTCAAAGGTGACTCAGTATTAATAATAGTCTGCTAGCAGAGCCGTGACTCGGCATTAATACTCCGTCAGGGGTCAAAGCTGACTCAGCATTAATACTCCGGCAGGGGTCAAAGGTGACTCAGTATTAATAATACTCATCTGCTAGCAGAGCTTTGACTCGGCATTAATACTCCAGCAGGGGTCAAAGGTGACTCAGTATTAATACTACTCATCTGCTAGCAGAGCCGTGACTCGGCATTAATACTCCGGCAGGGGTCAAAGGTGACTCAGTATTAATAATACTCTGCTAGCAGAGCCGTGACTCGGCATTAATACTCCGGCAGGGGTCAAAGGTGACTCAGCATTAATACTCCGGCAGGGGTCAAAGGTAACTCAGTATGAATAATACTCTGCTATCAGAGCCGTGACTCGGCATTAATACTCCGGCAGGGGTCAAAGGTGACTCAGTATTAATAATACTCTGCTAGCAGAGCCGTGACTCGGCATTAATACTCCGTCAGGGGTCAAAGCTGACTCAGCATTAATACTCCGGCAGGGGTCAAAGGTGACTCAGTATTAATAATAGTCTGCTAGCAGAGCCGTGACTCGGCATTAATACTCCGTCAGGGGTCAAAGCTGACTCAGCATTAATACTCCGGCAGGGGTCAAAGGTGACTCAGTATTAATAATACTCATCTGCTAGCAGAGCTTTGACTCGGCATTAATACTCCAGCAGGGGTCAAAGGTGACTCAGTATTAATACTACTCATCTGCTAGCAGAGCCGTGACTCGGCATTAATACTCCGGCAGGGGTCAAAGGTGACTCAGTATTAATAATACTCTGCTAGCAGAGCCGTGACTCGGCATTAATACTCCGGCAGGGGTCAAAGGTGACTCAGTATTAATAATACTCTGCTAGCAGAGCCGCGACTCGGCATTACTACTCCGGCAGGGGTCAAAGGTGATCGGTATTAATACTCTGGAAGGGGTCAAAGCTGACTCAGTATTAATAATATTCTGTTAGCAGAGCCGTGACTCGGCATTAATACTCCGGCAGGGGTCAAAGGTGACTCAGTATTAATAATACTCTGCTAGCAGAGCCGTGACTCGGCATTAATACTCCGGCAGGGGTCAATGGTGACTCAGTATTAATACTCCGGCAGGGGTCAAAGGTGACTCAGCATTAATAATACTCTGTTAGCTGAGCCGTGACTCGGCATTAATACTCCGGCAGGGGTCAAAGGTGACTCAGTATTAATAATACTCTGCTAGCAGAGCCGTGACTCGGCATTAATACTCCGTCAGGGGTCAAAGCTGACTCAGCATTAATACTCCGGCAGGGGTCAAAGGTGACTCAGTATTAATAATAGTCTGCTAGCAGAGCCGTGACTCGGCATTAATACTCCGTCAGGGGTCAAAGCTGACTCAGCATTAATACTCCGGCAGGGGTCAAAGGTGACTCAGTATTAATAATACTCATCTGCTAGCAGAGCTTTGACTCGGCATTAATACTCCAGCAGGGGTCAAAGGTGACTCAGTATTAATACTACTCATCTGCTAGCAGAGCCGTGACTCGGCATTAATACTCCGGCAGGGGTCAAAGGTGACTCAGTATTAATAATACTCTGCTAGCAGAGCCGTGACTCGGCATTAATACTCCGGCAGGGGTCAAAGGTGACTCAGTATTAATAATACTCTGCTAGCAGAGCCGTGACTCGGCATTAATACTCCGGCAGGGGTCAAAGGTGACCCGGTATTAATAATACTCTGCTAGCAGAGCCATGACTCGGCATTAATACTCAGCATTAATACTCCGGCAGGGGTCAAAGGTGACTCAGTATTAATAATACTCTGCTAGCAGAGCCGTGACTCGGCATTAATACTCCGGCAGGGGTCAAAGGTGACTCAGTATTAATAATACTCTGCTAGCAGAGCCGTGACTCGGCATTAATACTCCGTCAGGGGTCAAAGCTGACTCAGCATTAATACTCCGGCAGGGGTCAAAGGTGACTCAGTATTAATAATAGTCTGCTAGCAGAGCCGTGACTCGGCATTAATACTCCGTCAGGGGTCAAAGCTGACTCAGCATTAATACTCCGGCAGGGGTCAAAGGTGACTCAGTATTAATAATACTCATCTGCTAGCAGAGCTTTGACTCGGCATTAATACTCCAGCAGGGGTCAAAGGTGACTCAGTATTAATACTACTCATCTGCTAGCAGAGCCGTGACTCGGCATTAATACTCCGGCAGGGGTCAAAGGTGACTCAGTATTAATAATACTCTGCTAGCAGAGCCGTGACTCGGCATTAATACTCCGGCAGGGGTCAAAGGTGACTCAGCATTAATACTCCGGCAGGGGTCAAAGGTAACTCAGTATGAATAATACTCTGCTATCAGAGCCGTGACTCGGCATTAATACTCCGGCAGGGGTCAAAGGTGACTCAGTATTAATAATACTCTGCTAGCAGAGCCGTGACTCGGCATTAATACTCCGTCAGGGGTCAAAGCTGACTCAGCATTAATACTCCGGCAGGGGTCAAAGGTGACTCAGTATTAATAATAGTCTGCTAGCAGAGCCGTGACTCGGCATTAATACTCCGTCAGGGGTCAAAGCTGACTCAGCATTAATACTCCGGCAGGGGTCAAAGGTGACTCAGTATTAATAATACTCATCTGCTAGCAGAGCTTTGACTCGGCATTAATACTCCAGCAGGGGTCAAAGGTGACTCAGTATTAATACTACTCATCTGCTAGCAGAGCCGTGACTCGGCATTAATACTCCGGCAGGGGTCAAAGGTGACTCAGTATTAATAATACTCTGCTAGCAGAGCCGTGACTCGGCATTAATACTCCGGCAGGGGTCAAAGGTGACTCAGTATTAATAATACTCTGCTAGCAGAGCCGCGACTCGGCATTACTACTCCGGCAGGGGTCAAAGGTGATCGGTATTAATACTCTGGAAGGGGTCAAAGCTGACTCAGTATTAATAATATTCTGTTAGCAGAGCCGTGACTCGGCATTAATACTCCGGCAGGGGTCAAAGGTGACTCAGTATTAATAATACTCTGCTAGCAGAGCCGTGACTCGGCATTAATACTCCGGCAGGGGTCAATGGTGACTCAGTATTAATACTCCGGCAGGGGTCAAAGGTGACTCAGCATTAATAATACTCTGTTAGCTGAGCCGTGACTCGGCATTAATACTCCGGCAGGGGTCAAAGGTGACTCAGTATTAATAATACTCTGCTAGCAGAGCCGTGACTCGGCATTAATACTCCGTCAGGGGTCAAAGCTGACTCAGCATTAATACTCCGGCAGGGGTCAAAGGTGACTCAGTATTAATAATAGTCTGCTAGCAGAGCCGTGACTCGGCATTAATACTCCGTCAGGGGTCAAAGCTGACTCAGCATTAATACTCCGGCAGGGGTCAAAGGTGACTCAGTATTAATAATACTCATCTGCTAGCAGAGCTTTGACTCGGCATTAATACTCCAGCAGGGGTCAAAGGTGACTCAGTATTAATACTACTCATCTGCTAGCAGAGCCGTGACTCGGCATTAATACTCCGGCAGGGGTCAAAGGTGACTCAGTATTAATAATACTCTGCTAGCAGAGCCGTGACTCGGCATTAATACTCCGGCAGGGGTCAAAGGTGACTCAGTATTAATAATACTCTGCTAGCAGAGCCGCGACTCGGCATTACTACTCCGGCAGGGGTCAAAGGTGATCGGTATTAATACTCTGGAAGGGGTCAAAGCTGACTCAGTATTAATAATATTCTGTTAGCAGAGCCGTGACTCGGCATTAATACTCCGGCAGGGGTCAAAGGTGACTCAGTATTAATAATACTCTGCTAGCAGAGCCGTGACTCGGCATTAATACTCCGGCAGGGGTCAAAGCTGACTCAGCATTAATACTCCGGCAGGGGTCAAAGGTGACTCAGTATTAATAATACTCTGCTAGCAGAGCCGTGACTCGGCATTAATACTCCGTCAGGGGTCAAAGCTGACTCAGCATTAATACTCCGGCAGGGGTCAAAGGTGACTCAGTATTAATAATACTCTGCTAGCAGAGCCGTGACTCGGCATTAATACTCCGGCAGGGGTCAAAGGTGACTCAGTATTAATACTCCAGCAGGGGTCAAAGGTGACTCAGTATTAATACTACTCATCTGCTAGCAGAGCCGTGACTCGGCATTAATACTCCGGCAGGGGTCAAAGCTGACTCAGCATTAATACTCCGGCAGGGGTCAAAGGTGACTCAGTATTAATAATACTCTGCTAGCAGAGCCGTGACTCGGCATTAATACTCCGTCAGGGGTCAAAGCTGACTCAGCATTAATACTCCGGCAGGGGTCAAAGCTGACTCAGCATTAATACTCCGGCAGGGGTCAAAGGTGACTCAGTATTAATAATACTCTGCTAGCAGAGCCGTGACTCGGCATTAATACTCCGGCAGGGGTCAAAGCTGACTCAGCATTAATACTCCGGCAGGGGTCAAAGGTGACTCAGTATTAATAATACTCTGCTAGCAGAGCCGTGACTCGGCATTAATACTCCGGCAGGGGTCAATGGTGACTCAGTATTAATACTCCAGCAGGGGTCAAAGGTGACTCAGTATTAATAATACTCATCTGCTAGCAGAGCTTTGACTCGGCATTAATACTCCAGCAGGGGTCAAAGGTGACTCAGTATTAATAATATTCTGTTAGCAGAGCCGTGACTCGGCATTAATACTCCGGCAGGGGTCAAAGGTGACTCAGTATTAATAATACTCTGCTAGCAGAGCCGTGACTCGGCATTAATACTCCGGCAGGGGTCAAAGCTGACTCAGCATTAATACTCCGGCAGGGGTCAAAGGTGACTCAGTATTAATACTACTCATCTGCTAGCAGAGCCGTGACTCGGCATTAATACTCCGGCAGGGGTCAAAGCTGACTCAGCATTAATACTCCGGCAGGGGTCAAAGGTGACTCAGTATTAATAATACTCTGCTAGCAGAGCCGTGACTCGGCATTAATACTCCGTCAGGGGTCAAAGCTGACTCAGCATTAATACTCCGGCAGGGGTCAAAGGTGACTCAGTATTAATAATACTCTGCTAGCAGAGCCGTGACTCGGCATTAATACTCCGGCAGGGGTCAAAGGTGACTCAGTATTAATACTCCAGCAGGGGTCAAAGGTGACTCAGTATTAATACTACTCATCTGCTAGCAGAGCCGTGACTCGGCATTAATACTCCGGCAGGGGTCAAAGCTGACTCAGCATTAATACTCCGGCAGGGGTCAAAGGTGACTCAGTATTAATAATACTCTGCTAGCAGAGCCGTGACTCGGCATTAATACTCCGTCAGGGGTCAAAGCTGACTCGGCATTAATACTCCGGCAGGGGTCAAAGCTGACTCAGCATTAATACTCCGGCAGGGGTCAAAGGTGACTCAGTATTAATAATACTCTGCTAGCAGAGCCGTGACTCGGCATTAATACTCCGTCAGGGGTCAAAGCTGACTCAGCATTAATACTCCGGCAGGGGTCAAAGGTGACTCAGTATTAATAATACTCTGCTAGCAGAGCCGTGACTCGGCATTAATACTCCGGCAGGGGTCAAAGGTGACTCAGCATTAATACTCCGGCAGGGGTCAAAGGTGACTCAGTATTAATAATACTCTGCTAGCAGAGCCGTGACTCGGCATTAATACTCCGTCAGGGGTCAAAGCTGACTCAGCATTAATACTCCGGCAGGGGTCAAAGGTGACTCAGTATTAATAATACTCTGCTAGCAGAGCCGTGACTCGGCATTAATACTCCGGCAGGGGTCAAAGGTGACTCAGTATTAATACTACTCATCTGCTAGCAGAGCCGTGACTCGGCATTAATACTCCGGCAGGGGTCAAAGCTGACTCAGCATTAATACTCCGGCAGGGGTCAAAGGTGACTCAGTATTAATAATACTCTGCTAGCAGAGCCGTGACTCGGCATTAATACTCCGGCAGGGGTCAAAGCTGACTCAGCATTAATACTCCGGCAGGGGTCAAAGGTGACTCAGTATTAATACTACTCATCTGCTAGCAGAGCCGTGACTCGGCATTAATACTCCGGCAGGGGTCAAAGCTGACTCAGCATTAATACTCCGGCAGGGGTCAAAGGTGACTCAGTATTAATAATACTCTGCTAGCAGAGCCGTGACTCGGCATTAATACTCCGGCAGGGGTCAATGGTGACTCAGTATTAATACTCCAGCAGGGGTCAAAGGTGACTCAGTATTAATAATACTCATCTGCTAGCAGAGCTTTGACTCGGCATTAATACTCCAGCAGGGGTCAAAGGTGACTCAGTATTAATAATATTCTGTTAGCAGAGCCGTGACTCGGCATTAATACTCCGGCAGGGGTCAAAGGTGACTCAGTATTAATAATACTCTGCTAGCAGAGCCGTGACTCGGCATTAATACTCCGGCAGGGGTCAAAGCTGACTCAGCATTAATACTCCGGCAGGGGTCAAAGGTGACTCAGTATTAATAATACTCTGCTAGCAGAGCCGTGACTCGGCATTAATACTCCGTCAGGGGTCAAAGCTGACTCAGCATTAATACTCCGGCAGGGGTCAAAGGTGACTCAGTATTAATAATACTCTGCTAGCAGAGCCGTGACTCGGCATTAATACTCCGGCAGGGGTCAAAGGTGACTCAGTATTAATACTCCAGCAGGGGTCAAAGGTGACTCAGTATTAATACTACTCATCTGCTAGCAGAGCCGTGACTCGGCATTAATACTCCGGCAGGGGTCAAAGCTGACTCAGCATTAATACTCCGGCAGGGGTCAAAGGTGACTCAGTATTAATAATACTCTGCTAGCAGAGCCGTGACTCGGCATTAATACTCCGTCAGGGGTCAAAGCTGACTCAGCATTAATACTCCGGCAGGGGTCAAAGGTGACTCAGTATTAATAATACTCTGCTAGCAGAGCCGTGACTCGGCATTAATACTCCGTCAGGGGTCAAAGCTGACTCAGCATTAATACTCCGGCAGGGGTCAAAGGTGACTCAGTATTAATAATACTCTGCTAGCAGAGCCGTGACTCGGCATTAATACTCCGGCAGGGGTCAAAGCTGACTCAGCATTAATACTCCGGCAGGGGTCAAAGGTGACTCAGTATTAATAATACTCTGCTAGCAGAGCCGTGACTCGGCATTAATACTCCGTCAGGGGTCAAAGCTGACTCAGCATTAATACTCCGGCAGGGGTCAAAGCTGACTCAGCATTAATACTCCGGCAGGGGTCAAAGGTGACTCAGTATTAATAATACTCTGCTAGCAGAGCCGTGACTCGGCATTAATACTCCGTCAGGGGTCAAAGCTGACTCAGCATTAATACTCCGGCAGGGGTCAAAGGTGACTCAGTATTAATAATACTCTGCTAGCAGAGCCGTGACTCGGCATTAATACTCCGGCAGGGGTCAAAGGTGACTCAGTATTAATACTCCAGCAGGGGTCAAAGGTGACTCAGTATTAATACTACTCATCTGCTAGCAGAGCCGTGACTCGGCATTAATACTCCGGCAGGGGTCAAAGCTGACTCAGCATTAATACTCCGGCAGGGGTCAAAGGTGACTCAGTATTAATAATACTCTGCTAGCAGAGCCGTGACTCGGCATTAATACTCCGGCAGGGGTCAAAGCTGACTCAGCATTAATACTCCGGCAGGGGTCAAAGGTGACTCAGTATTAATAATACTCTGCTAGCAGAGCCGTGACTCGGCATTAATACTCCGTCAGGGGTCAAAGCTGACTCAGCATTAATACTCCGGCAGGGGTCAAAGGTGACTCAGTATTAATAATACTCTGCTAGCAGAGCCGTGACTCGGCATTAATACTCCGGCAGGGGTCAAAGCTGACTCAGCATTAATACTCCGGCAGGGGTCAAAGGTGACTCAGTATTAATAATACTCTGCTAGCAGAGCCGTGACTCGGCATTAATACTCCGTCAGGGGTCAAAGCTGACTCAGCATTAATACTCCGGCAGGGGTCAAAGGTGACTCAGTATTAATAATACTCTGCTAGCAGAGCCGTGACTCGGCATTAATACTCCGGCAGGGGTCAAAGGTGACTCAGTATTAATACTACTCATCTGCTAGCAGAGCCGTGACTCGGCATTAATACTCCGGCAGGGGTCAAAGCTGACTCAGCATTAATACTCCGGCAGGGGTCAAAGGTGACTCAGTATTAATAATACTCTGCTAGCAGAGCCGTGACTCGGCATTAATACTCCGGCAGGGGTCAAAGCTGACTCAGCATTAATACTCCGGCAGGGGTCAAAGGTGACTCAGTATTAATACTACTCATCTGCTAGCAGAGCCGTGACTCGGCATTAATACTCCGGCAGGGGTCAAAGCTGACTCAGCATTAATACTCCGGCAGGGGTCAAAGGTGACTCAGTATTAATAATACTCTGCTAGCAGAGCCGTGACTCGGCATTAATACTCCGTCAGGGGTCAAAGCTGACTCAGCATTAATACTCCGGCAGGGGTCAAAGGTGACTCAGTATTAATAATACTCTGCTAGCAGAGCCGTGACTCGGCATTAATACTCCGGCAGGGGTCAAAGGTGACTCAGTATTAATACTCCAGCAGGGGTCAAAGGTGACTCAGTATTAATACTACTCATCTGCTAGCAGAGCCGTGACTCGGCATTAATACTCCGGCAGGGGTCAAAGCTGACTCAGCATTAATACTCCGGCAGGGGTCAAAGGTGACTCAGTATTAATAATACTCTGCTAGCAGAGCCGTGACTCGGCATTAATACTCCGTCAGGGGTCAAAGCTGACTCAGCATTAATACTCCGGCAGGGGTCAAAGCTGACTCAGCATTAATACTCCGGCAGGGGTCAAAGGTGACTCAGTATTAATAATACTCTGCTAGCAGAGCCGTGACTCGGCATTAATACTCCGTCAGGGGTCAAAGCTGACTCAGCATTAATACTCCGGCAGGGGTCAAAGGTGACTCAGTATTAATAATACTCTGCTAGCAGAGCCGTGACTCGGCATTAATACTCCGGCAGGGGTCAAAGGTGACTCAGTATTAATACTCCAGCAGGGGTCAAAGGTGACTCAGTATTAATACTACTCATCTGCTAGCAGAGCCGTGACTCGGCATTAATACTCCGGCAGGGGTCAAAGCTGACTCAGCATTAATACTCCGGCAGGGGTCAAAGGTGACTCAGTATTAATAATACTCTGCTAGCAGAGCCGTGACTCGGCATTAATACTCCGTCAGGGGTCAAAGCTGACTCAGCATTAATACTCCGGCAGGGGTCAAAGCTGACTCAGCATTAATACTCCGGCAGGGGTCAAAGGTGACTCAGTATTAATAATACTCTGCTAGCAGAGCCGTGACTCGGCATTAATACTCCGGCAGGGGTCAAAGCTGACTCAGCATTAATACTCCGGCAGGGGTCAAAGGTGACTCAGTATTAATAATACTCTGCTAGCAGAGCCGTGACTCGGCATTAATACTCCGGCAGGGGTCAATGGTGACTCAGTATTAATACTCCAGCAGGGGTCAAAGGTGACTCAGTATTAATAATACTCATCTGCTAGCAGAGCTTTGACTCGGCATTAATACTCCAGCAGGGGTCAAAGGTGACTCAGTATTAATAATATTCTGTTAGCAGAGCCGTGACTCGGCATTAATACTCCGGCAGGGGTCAAAGGTGACTCAGTATTAATAATACTCTGCTAGCAGAGCCGTGACTCGGCATTAATACTCCGGCAGGGGTCAAAGCTGACTCAGCATTAATACTCCGGCAGGGGTCAAAGGTGACTCAGTATTAATACTACTCATCTGCTAGCAGAGCCGTGACTCGGCATTAATACTCCGGCAGGGGTCAAAGCTGACTCAGCATTAATACTCCGGCAGGGGTCAAAGGTGACTCAGTTTTAAAACTACTCATCTGCTAGCAGAGCCGTGACTCGGCATTAATACTCCGGCAGGGGTCAATGGTGACTCAGTATTAATAATACTCACTCTGCTAGCAGAGCCGTGACTCGGCATTAATACTCCGGCAGGGGTCAAAGGTGACTCAGTATTAATACTACTCATCTGCTAGCAGAGCCGTGACTCGGCATTAATACACCGGCAGGGGTCAAAGGTGACCAAGTATTAATAATACTCTGCTAGCAGAGCCGTGACTCGGCATTAATACTCCGGAAGGGGTCAAAGGTGACCAAGTATTAATAATACTCTGCTAGCAGAGCCGTGACTCGGCATTAATACTCCGGCAGGGGTCAAAGCTGACTCAGCATTAATACTCCGGCAGGGGTCCAAGGTGACTCAGTATTAATAATACTCATCTGCTAGCAGAGCCGTGACTCGGCATTAATACTCCGGCAGGGGTCAAAGCTGACTCAGTATTAATACTACTCATCTGCTAACAGAACCGTGACTCGGCATTAATACTCCAGCAGGGGTCAAAGCTGACTCAGTATTAATACTACTCATCTGCTAGCAGAGCCGTGACTCGGCATTAATACTCTGGCAGGGGTCAAAGGTGACTCAGTATTAATAATACTATGCTAGCAGAGCCGTGACTCGGCATTAATACTCCGGCAGGGGTCAAAGGTGACTCAGCATTAATACTCCGGCAGGGGTCAAAGGTGACTCAGTATTAATAATACTCTGCTAGCAGAGCCGTGACTCGGCATTAATACTCTGGCAGGGCTCAAAGCTGACTCAGCATTAATACTCCGGCAGGGGTCAAAGGTAACTCAGTATGAATAATACTCTGCTATCAGAGCCGTGACTCGGCATTAATACTCCGGCAGGGGTCAAAGGTGACTCAGTATTAATAATACTCTGCTAGCAGAGCCGTGACTCGGCATTAATACTCCGGCAGGGGTCAAAGGTGACTCAGTATTAATACTACTCACTCTGCTGGCAGAGCCGTGACTCGGCATTAATACTCCGGCAGGGGTCAAAGGTGACTCAGTATTAATAATACTCTGCTAGCAGAGCCGTGACTCGGCATTAATACTCCGGCAGGGGTCAAAGGTGACTCAGTATTAATAATACTTGCTAGCAGAGCCGTGACTCGGCATTAATACACCGGCAGGGGTCAAAGCTGACTCGGCATTAATACTCCGGCAGGGGTCAAAGCTGACTCAGCATTAATACTCCGGCAGGGGTCCAAGGTGACTCAGTATTAATAATACTCATCTGCTAGCAGAGCCGTGACTCGGCATTAATACTCTGGCAGGTGTCAAACGTGACTCAGCATTAATAATACTCTGCTAGCAGAGCCATGACTCGGCATTAATACTCAGCATTAATACTCCGGCAGGGGTCAAAGGTGACTCAGTATTAATAATACTCTGCTAGCAGAGCCGTGACTCGGCATTAATACTCCGGCAGGGGTCAAAGGTGACTCAGTATTAATAATACTCTGCTAGCAGAGCCGTGACTCGGCATTAATACTCCGTCAGGGGTCAAAGCTGACTCAGCATTAATACTCCGGCAGGGGTCAAAGGTGACTCAGTATTAATAATACTCTGCTAGCAGAGCCGTGACTCGGCATTAATACTCCGTCAGGGGTCAAAGCTGACTCAGCATTAATACTCCGGCAGGGGTCAAAGGTGACTCAGTATTAATAATACTCATCTGCTAGCAGAGCTTTGACTCGGCATTAATACTCCAGCAGGGGTCAAAGGTGACTCAGTATTAATACTACTCATCTGCTAGCAGAGCCGTGACTCGGCATTAATACTCCGGCAGGGGTCAAAGGTGACTCAGTATTAATAATACTCTGCTAGCAGAGCCGTGACTCGGCATTAATACACCGGCAGGGGTCAAAGGTGACCAAGTATTAATAATACTCTGCTAGCAGAGCCGTGACTCGGCATTAATACTCCGGCAGGGGTCAAAGGTGACCAAGTATTAATAATACTCTGCTAGCAGAGCCGTGACTCGGCATTAATACTCCGGCAGGGGTCAAAGGTGATCCGGTATTAATAATACTCTGCTAGCAGAGCCGTGACTCGGCATTAATACTCCGGCAGGGGTCAAAGCTGACTCAGTATTAATACTACTCATCTGCTAGCAGAGCCGTGACTCGGCATTAATACTCCGGCAGGGGTCAAAGCTGACTCAGTATTAATACTACTCATCTGCTAGCAGAGCCGTGACTCGGCATTAATACTCCGGCAGGGGTCAAAGCTGACTCAGTATTAATACTACTCATCTGCTAGCAGAGCCGTGACTCGGCATTAATACTCCGGCAGGGGTCAAAGCTGACTCAGTATTAATACTACTCATCTGCTAGCAGAGCCGTGACTCGGCATTAATACTCCGGCAGGGGTCAAAGCTGACTCAGTATTAATACTACTCATCTGCTAGCAGAACCGTGACTCGGCATTAATACTCCGGCAGGGGTCAAAGCTGACTCAGTATTAATACTACTCATCTGCTAGCAGAGCCGTGACTCGGCATTAATACTCCGGCAGGGGTCAAAGGTGACTCAGTATTAATACTATTCACTCTGCTAGCAGAGCCGTGACTCGGCATTAATACTCCGGCAGGGGTCAAAGGTGACTCAGTATTTATACTACTCATCTGCTAGCAGAACCGTGACTCGGCATTAATACTCCGGCAGGGGTCAAAGGTGACTCAGTATTATACTACTCATCTGCTAGCAGAGCCGTGACTCGGCATTAATACTCCGGCAGGGGTCAAAGGTGACTCAGTATTAATAATACTCACTCTGCTTGCAGAGCCGTGACTCGGCATTAATACTCCGGCAGGGGTCAAAGGTGACCTCAGTATTAATACTACTCATCTGCTAGCAGAGCCGTGACTCAGGCATTAATACTCCGGCAGGGGTCAAAGGTGACTCAGTATTAATAATACTCATCTGCTAGCAGAGCCGTGACTCGGCATTAATACTCCGGCAGGGGTTAAAGGTGACCAAGTATTAATAATACTCTGCTAGCAGAGCCGTGACTCGGCATTAATTCTCCGGCAGGGGTCAAAGCTGACTCAGTATTAATACTACTCATCTGCTAGCAGAGCCGTGACTCGGCATTAATACTCCGGCAGGGGTCAAAGCTGACTCAGTATTAATACTACTCATCTGCTAACAGAACCGTGACTCGGCATTAATACTCCAGCAGGGGTCAAAGCTGACTCAGTATTAATACTACTCATCTGCTAGCAGAGCCGTGACTCGGCATTAATACTCTGGCAGGGGTCAAAGGTGACTCAGTATTAATAATACTATGCTAGCAGAGCCGTGACTCGGCATTAATACTCCGGCAGGGGTCAAAGGTGACTCAGCATTAATACTCCGGCAGGGGTCAAAGGTGACTCAGTATTAATAATACTCTGCTAGCAGAGCCGTGACTCGGCATTAATACTCTGGCAGGGCTCAAAGCTGACTCAGCATTAATACTCCGGCAGGGGTCAAAGGTAACTCAGTATGAATAATACTCTGCTATCAGAGCCGTGACTCGGCATTAATACTCCGGCAGGGGTCAAAGGTGACTCAGTATTAATAATACTCTGCTAGCAGAGCCGTGACTCGGCATTAATACTCCGGCAGGGGTCAAAGGTGACTCAGTATTAATACTACTCACTCTGCTGGCAGAGCCGTGACTCGGCATTAATACTCCGGCAGGGGTCAAAGGTGACTCAGTATTAATAATACTCTGCTAGCAGAGCCGTGACTCGGCATTAATACTCCGGCAGGGGTCAAAGGTGACTCAGTATTAATAATACTTGCTAGCAGAGCCGTGACTCGGCATTAATACACCGGCAGGGGTCAAAGCTGACTCGGCATTAATACTCCGGCAGGGGTCAAAGCTGACTCAGCATTAATACTCCGGCAGGGGTCCAAGGTGACTCAGTATTAATAATACTCATCTGCTAGCAGAGCCGTGACTCGGCATTAATACTCCGGCAGGGGTCAAAGCTGACTCAGTATTAATACTACTCATCTGCTAACAGAACCGTGACTCGGCATTAATACTCCAGCAGGGGTCAAAGCTGACTCAGTATTAATACTACTCATCTGCTAGCAGAGCCGTGACTCGGCATTAATACTCTGGCAGGGGTCAAAGGTGACTCAGTATTAATAATACTATGCTAGCAGAGCCGTGACTCGGCATTAATACTCCGGCAGGGGTCAAAGGTGACTCAGCATTAATACTCCGGCAGGGGTCAAAGGTGACTCAGTATTAATAATACTCTGCTAGCAGAGCCGTGACTCGGCATTAATACTCTGGCAGGGCTCAAAGCTGACTCAGCATTAATACTCCGGCAGGGGTCAAAGGTAACTCAGTATGAATAATACTCTGCTATCAGAGCCGTGACTCGGCATTAATACTCCGGCAGGGGTCAAAGGTGACTCAGTATTAATAATACTCTGCTAGCAGAGCCGTGACTCGGCATTAATACTCCGGCAGGGGTCAAAGGTGACTCAGTATTAATACTACTCACTCTGCTGGCAGAGCCGTGACTCGGCATTAATACTCCGGCAGGGGTCAAAGGTGACTCAGTATTAATAATACTCTGCTAGCAGAGCCGTGACTCGGCATTAATACTCCGGCAGGGGTCAAAGGTGACTCAGTATTAATAATACTTGCTAGCAGAGCCGTGACTCGGCATTAATACACCGGCAGGGGTCAAAGCTGACTCGGCATTAATACTCCGGCAGGGGTCAAAGCTGACTCAGCATTAATACTCCGGCAGGGGTCCAAGGTGACTCAGTATTAATAATACTCATCTGCTAGCAGAGCCGTGACTCGGCATTAATACTCTGGCAGGTGTCAAACGTGACTCAGCATTAATAATACTCTGCTAGCAGAGCCATGACTCGGCATTAATACTCAGCATTAATACTCCGGCAGGGGTCAAAGGTGACTCAGTATTAATAATACTCTGCTAGCAGAGCCGTGACTCGGCATTAATACTCCGGCAGGGGTCAAAGGTGACTCAGTATTAATAATACTCTGCTAGCAGAGCCGTGACTCGGCATTAATACTCCGTCAGGGGTCAAAGCTGACTCAGCATTAATACTCCGGCAGGGGTCAAAGGTGACTCAGTATTAATAATACTCTGCTAGCAGAGCCGTGACTCGGCATTAATACTCCGTCAGGGGTCAAAGCTGACTCAGCATTAATACTCCGGCAGGGGTCAAAGGTGACTCAGTATTAATAATACTCATCTGCTAGCAGAGCTTTGACTCGGCATTAATACTCCAGCAGGGGTCAAAGGTGACTCAGTATTAATACTACTCATCTGCTAGCAGAGCCGTGACTCGGCATTAATACTCCGGCAGGGGTCAAAGGTGACTCAGTATTAATAATACTCTGCCAGCAGAGCCGTGACTCGGCATTAATACTCCGGCAGGGGTCAAAGGTGACTCAGTATTAATAATACTCTGCTAGCAGAGCCGTGACTCGGCATTAATACTCCGGCAGGGGTCAAAGGTGACTCAGTATTAATAATACTCTGCTAGCAGAGCCGTGACTCGGCATTAATACTCAGCATTAATACTCCGGCAGGGGTCAAAGGTGACTCAGTATTAATAATACTCTGCTAGCAGAGCCGTGACTCGGCATTAATACTCCGGCAGGGGTCAAAGGTGACTCAGCATTAATAATACTCTGCTAGCAGAGCCGTGACTCGGCATTAATACTCCGGCAGGGGTCAAACGTGACTCAGCATTAATAATACTCTGCTAGCAGAGCCGTGACTCGGCATTAATACTCAGCATTAATACTCCGGCAGGGGTCAAAGGTGACTCAGTATTAATAATACTCTGCTAGCAGAGCCGTGACTCGGCATTAATACTCCGTCAGGGGTCAAAGCTGACTCAGCATTAATACTCCGGCAGGGGTCAAAGGTGACTCAGTATTAATAATACTCTGCTAGCAGAGCCGTGACTCAGCATTAATACTCCGTCAGGGGTCAAAGCTGACTCAGCATTAATACTCCGGCAGGGGTCAAAGGTGACTCAGTATTAATAATACTCTGCTAGCAGAGCCGTGACTCGGCATTAATACTCCGGCAGGGGTCAAAGCTGACTCAGCATTAATACTCCGGCAGGGGTCAAAGGTGACTCAGTATTAATACTACTCATCTGCTAGCAGAGCCGTGACTCGGCATTAATACTCCGGCAGGGGTCAAAGCTGACTCAGCATTAATACTCCGGCAGGGGTCAAAGGTGACTCAGCATTAATAATACTCTGCTAGCAGAGCCGTGACTTGGCATTAATACTCCGGCAGGGGTCAAACGTGACTCAGCATTAATAATACTCTGCTAGCAGAGCCGTGACTCGG